>NC_056744.1:1407535105-1407584154 GCF_019279795.1 Protopterus annectens
TCTAGTGTCATTAGCTCATTCTTCTTAATACAGAGAGAACATTTGATAAGGCCTTCTGTTCCTCCTTTTACCTTTTCAAAAGTAAAACAAAACTTTTTTTCTTCTTCGCCTGAACCTTCTTGTGTTCTGACTGTCCTTCTCAAACATATTGGAAATATACAGTATATTTCAGAGCATTTGTTATAACTGTATTTGCTATAACTGATTTAAGTATTTTTTCTGGCTTTTTGAATATTTACTGCTTAGCGACTGCATCTTAGCCTGTTTATACAGCTCTGCATTCTATTTAAACTTTTTTTGTGTTGATTAACTGTTTTGCACTCTTAAAAGTTATTTGTTGCTTAATTTTACCTGTAGGCTAACACACTCAAGTGTGCTAGCCACTTAAAAGCAGTTATAGCATTTACTGTCTGTTTTTTTCCTTGTCTCTGTAAAAAAAAAAAAAAAAAATCTCTTGTTATCCCACCTTACTGAACTAGAGTAGTCCAGTTTCAGAGTTGCTGATCCCTGGGCTTTGTTTTTAGTTCCTGTTACTGATCCATTGCCTTATTAGGAAGGAGGGAAGTTTCTTTGCTTACCAGTGGGAGTGGGAAGCACTGAGCAGCCTTTTGTCCGAATTGGTGAAGTTTCAGCCAGAAACTAGTAGTCTATTGGTCGCTTTGGGCCAATTCCTAGCTCCTTTCAGCCCCTGCTATAAAACACGCTTAAACACGTGTTTTCCAGCTTGTACCAACTCTGCACAGATCCTCGTGGTGGCCTGCAGAGTGATCCAAGCAGCAGAGAGCTAAAAGAGTGACTTTCTACCAGATATAAGTATTTTTGTGGCTTTCCCACTGTTATTAAGCTAGCGACTGCATTTCGCCTGTTTTACTGCTACTTTAAGTGATTTCTGCATTTTACACTGTTTATTGCACTTTAAGTTACTAATTGTTGCAAATTGTTTCTGTAGGCTACACACTAAAGTGTGCTAGCCGATTTACAGCATTTATAGCATTTACTGTCTGTTTTTTCCTTATCTCTGTAATAAAACAAAAAATCTCTTGTTTTCCCACTTTACTGAACTAGAGTAGTCCAGTTTCAGAGTTGCTGATCCCTGGGCTTTGTTTTTAGTTCCTGTTACTGATCCATTGCCTTATTAGGAAGGAGGGAAGTTTCTTTGCTTACCAGTGGGAGTGGGAAGCACTGAGCGCCTTTTGTCCGATTTCGTGAAGTTTCAGCCAGAAACTAGTAGTCCATTGCTCGCTTTGGGCCAATTCCTAGCTCCCTTCAGCCCCCTGCTATAAAACACGCTAAACTGTACTGCTGATCTAACCAGCATATCCTATAACTGAAAAGTTCATCTCTACTTGATTCCCAAGTAGACTATTCTCTATCTGTAAAGCCTAGCACTTACTCCTACAGTACTTGCACCTTGATAAAGCACTCTTATTATAGATAGTACCCCACCAGCCCAAAACCCACTTCCCCCGAGTCCTTTGAAAGTTCTTTATCTACTACTTCTAGTATGTCGAGGATCAGTTGCTAGTGTCCTCTCCAGCTCAACTGGTGAACCTAGAATATTGAGGCAATGTTACAATTGCCTCATGTACACAGACAATCCTCTCCTTCTCCCACAAAACACAAATACATGCGAGAGATGCAACTATACGGCCAAACTGGAGGCTGAGCTCTCTCAACATAGGACTGGCAAGACCAGACAGGAGGAGAAGGCAACCACACACAATACATACCCAGTCACACATGGTACCATCACAACTTCAAATCATACACATACTCACACAAAGACATACTCGAGGCTCTGGTCAAAAATTTACCAAAACAGCAGAGGCCACCAAAGCAGACACCCAAACAACTACCACCTCACGACCCAACACATGCAACACATAGACCACACAGTCAGAGTGTCAAACAGTCACAGCCCTTAAGGCCAAACAAAATGCCAGACACACTTGTCATTGGTGATTCCATAGTCAGGCACACTGACGACCCGCACACCAGACTGAGTAAGGAGAAGGTCACAGTAAGCTGCCTGTCGGGCGCTAGAATCCGCCACATAACGCAAGCACTCAGGTCTCTCAACAGCAGGTACAAGTACGACTCAGTCATTGTCCACGCTGGTGTCAACGACCTGAGACGCACCTCCTGACTACATGAAAAGGGACGACGAGGAGCTCTCTGATTATGTAGCCCAGGCAGGTATGACCCTGACCTTGAGCAGTATCCTACCTTCACCTAGAATGATGCCACAATACAGTGATAAGATGATCAGCTTTAATAATTGGCTTAAATTCTGGTGTCATTCAAAGGGGATCCAATGTCTGTCTGCCTGGGATGACATGCTGGACAAGCCACGCTGCTTCGCAAGGGACGGCTTGCACCTGTCACCCTGGGCTTCCGGATATTGGCAAAGGCTCTTGCCACCCCCATAGTGCCTTTTTAGGCAAGGCTCAAATTCTAAACCTACCACCCTAGAACACCAAAAAGGAAAAAACTAAGGGTAATGCTGCTCAATGCCAGAAGTCTCAATCTCAAGATGCACGCACTGAGGCCATTCTCAATATGGAGAACATCGATGTCTGTGCTGTGACAGAAACCTGGTTCAAGGCTCCTGAGAGCACCCCAGCACTAACAGGTTTCACCTCATATCATAATGCCCGCCCCAAAATCCGACAACACCAAGAAAGGAGGGGGTGTCCATATTCATAAAGGACACCCACACCTCAAGGTTGGTGGCAACGCACGATGCATCGGAGACCATCCAGGTGCAATTAACCATAGGCAAGACTGCTCTGCAATTTGTAGCATGTTACAGGCCACCCTCTCAAACTCAGGAACCTCACATGGCCTTCCTGAAAACATTGGAGGATAAATGTATCTCCAAACACCATCATACTAGGTGACTTCAACTACCCTAATATAGACTGGGAACACTACTCAAGCCCCACTCTAACCCAAAGATTCCTGGAGTTCATAAACTCAAATGCCATGGAACAACTAGTCACCATCCCCACAAGAGGTGAAAACATACTTGATCTCATCATCACGAACATGGGATCAAAATGTTCAACACCGGAAGTATACCCCTCACTGGTGAGATCAGATCATAAACTAATCTCGCTGGAGGTCCTCATCCCGCCCCCACCTGAAACAAAAAAGACCACAGTGAAAAACTTCTCAAAAGCCGATTTCACACTTCTAAAAACTAGTGTGGTCTCCTTTAAGGCCCCTGAGCCAGTGGTAAACATTACTCAAACCGCTGAATCACTTACAAATGCCTTCTACCAGCACCTACAGGACTGCATGGATCAGGCAATCCCAAACAAAACTAAGACTCTCTGTACCAAAGGCAAGCGCCCAGACTGGTGGACCCCAGCCATAAACAAGCTCTACAACAAAAGGAGGAAGCTACTACAAGATAGAGCAAAATCCTTGAAAGGTAAGACACCTTTGATCATTATAAGTAAAAACTAAGAGCTCTCATAAAATCATCCAAGGCAAATTTTGAGAGAAAATCGCCAAGGACTCTAAAGACAATCATAAGGCCTTCTTTAGCTATGTTAGAAACCTAGGAGGAAACTCCCAGATATGCTCAGAATTAGTTCAAAATGATGTGAAAATTACTGAACCTACACACATTGCTAACATACTGGCTGACAGGTTCAGTGCAAACTTCTCCCTCCCCCAAAAAGGAGAGATATCTATTCCAGAGGATTGTACCCCCCCAAACATCTCCAATGCCCAGGTGAGAACTGCCCTCACTAAGGCAAAACACAGCATCCATGGGACCGGATGGTGTCCCCGGCTGTGTGCTTCATGAACTCAACGAGGAATTAAACCCACAGTTAGGACAGCTGTTTAATCTTAGCCTCACCTCAGCATACGTACCCAAGGAGTGGCGCACGGCGACTGTGGTCCCACTTCATAAGGGCGGTGCCTCCACAGACCCTGGAAATTACCGCCCCATTAGCTTGACAAGCCTTATCTGCAAAGCCATGGAGAGGATCATAATGGAACTCATAAATAAAGACATAGGGAACTTGCAGACTTTGGATCCAACCCAGTTTGGCTTTGTCAAAGGCAGATCCTGCCTCTTAAACTTGGTTGACTTTTTCGAGACAGTCACCAAGGCCATTGATGAGGGAAAGGCAGTCCATACAGCCTACCTCGACCTGGCAAAGGCCTTCACACAATACCCCACTCAGGTATCATCGAAAACTCATCAGCTTGAATGTAAACCCATACATCACAAGATGGGTTGCAAACTGGCTAAGCGACAGAACCCACAGGGTCAGAGTTGCTGGAGCCATGTCAGACTCAAAGCCTGTCACAAGTGGTGTCCCACAGGGCTCAGTCCTGGGTCCACTCTTGTTCGGCATCTACTTTTCTGAAGTACAAGCAAACACAGGAGGGTTATGGCTGACAAAGTTTGCAGATGACTGCAAACTGGGCCATAGTCGAAAACACATCTGACACAGATATCCTCCAGAAGGGCCTCACAGAAACGGATAACTGGTGCCAGAGCCATGGCCTGAAGTTAAACGCCAAAAATGCATAGTCATACCCTTCGGGAAAAACAAGGTTACCCCTAGCTACCATATAGGTGACAATCCACTGAGCACAGAAAAGTCATCAGGGATCTGGGGACCCAAGTTGACAGTAGTCTTCGCTTGACACTCATGTTGCTAAAGTAGTTAGGAAAACCTTCTATATCGCCCACCTGATCATGAAGGGATTCACATCTAGATCAAGGGAGGTCATCATCCCCTGTACTCATCACTCATTAGACCTATGATTGAGTACAATGCCCCGCTCGAATGTATCTGACCAGACACCTGATGCAGCTTGAAAGGCCCCAAAAGTTCCTCACCAAAAGGATAAAGGGTCTCAAAATATGTCTTATGCTGCCCGACTGAAAGAACTCCAGCTTTATTCAGTCTCATACCGCTTGCTCAGAGGTGACCTGTGCCTGACATATAAGGCCATGTCAAACCCAGACTTGATGAATATGCTTCACCTCAAAAATCTAGATCCCTCAGAACCACAAGGGCGGAGACTTAAACCTTGACACGGTTATAAATAGAACGTGCTGGAGGGACAGATTCATCACCCAGAGACTCCCTATGCTGTGGAACAAAATCCCGGTACATGTGAGGCAGAGCACCTCGCTGGCCTTGTTCAAGAGGAATCTTGACCAATGGATGGGAGATCGCAGATATACCCCAGGGATTACTTCAGTGTCACTGCTTGACAGAGGCACAGAAAAATGATAGGCATAGTTTTTATTCAAACTAAAGGGGTGGCGAAAGCCACATAACTATGGGCTAGGCTTATAAATGCCCTTGGGCAGATAGCCTAGTATGAACCTATGAACCTATGAACCTATATGTATTAGATGATCTCATGTCCCATGCACATTGTTACTGTAATGTAGCATTACCTTGTTTCTTTTGTCATATGTATTAGATGATCTCATGTCCCATGCACATTGTTACTGTAATGTAGCATTACCTTGTTTCTTTTGTCATATGTATTAGATGATCTCATGTCCCATACACATTGTTACTGTAATGTAGCATTACCTTGTTTCTTTTGTCATATGTATTAGATGATCTCATGTCCCATGCACATTGTTACTGTAATGTAGCATTACCTTGTTTCTTTTGTCATATGTATTAGATGATCTCATGTCCCATGCACATTGTTACTGTAATGTAGCTGCTACCTTGTTTCTTTTGTCATATGTATTAGATGATCTCATGTCCCATGCACATTGTTACTGTAATGTAGCGTTACCTTGTTTCTTTTGTCATATGTATTAGATGATCTCATGTCCCATGCACATTGTTACTGTAATGTAGCATTACCTTGTTTCTTTTGTCATATGTATTAGATGGCTTTAACTTATCTCCCTGCTGTTCTTTACTATCAAAAAAACATGGTCTAGCCCTAGCTTCCTTGTTAGATATTATATTGTTCTTAGTTTTTTCAGAATTTTCCTTTGAATAACCCTACTACACAAACACTAGATCAAGGATTTAAAGTGCAAATGTATATATGATCCACAATTTGTGTACTGAGTCCATACCAGAGCTTTTGGAATCAGGAAGTGATTCTGCAAAACATAATACTGTAATGAATATTTGTACATTCCCTCCTATAGTGAATGTGCATAGATCCCAAGATTATTACTCAACCAGAGCCTTTTGTGTTGCACCAAAATCCCTAGATGCTACCATTGTCAGCTACCTTATCTTAGAAACATGTGACATGTGCAGCAAACAAGGACAAATTGTGCACCTTCCAAGATCCATACATGAATCATGACAGTTGCTATGACTGCCCCTCGGCAATGGCAAATTAGGTGAAAAACAAGACAAAATGCAAATATTTGTTAAAATGCCTGGTATCATCTGCAAATCTAGATATAAAATGGAGAAGCACATACCCTGTGAGGACAGCGGTTAGTGAGGTGCACCATCAGTGCACTATCCACCCTAATCCTCAGATGCTTAATTCAGAAAAACACATTGTGGGCATTACAAAGGGCAAAGAAATCTGAACAGCAAGCTTTAGCGGGTTCAAGCAAAGTTCTGGAAATAGTCATTAAATATTTCTACATTTATAAGCCCTTAAAAGTGAGTGCTGCAGGAAGCCTCAGTGGAACTACTGATTTCTCTTTGCCACTGCACCAAACCCTCCCCCAAACATCTTCACCAGCCTGAAATTCCACTGTACCTTACCCTCCCTCAAACACCTTCACTAGCCTGGAATTCTACTGCACCTACCCCCCCCCCCCCATAGTCACCAGCCTGTAATTCCACTGCACTTAACCCTCCCCCAAACATCTTCAACAGTCTGAAATTCCACTGCACCTAACCCTCCCCTAAATGCTTTCACCAGCCTGCAATTCCACTGCACAAAAACCTCACCCAAGCACTTTCACCAGCCTTCAATTCCAATGCACATAATTCTCCCCAAATGCTTTCACAAGCCTGCAATTCTACTGCATCTAACCCTCCCCCAACACCTTCACCAGCCTGTATTCCCACTGTACATAACCCTCCCCCAAACACTTTTACCAGCCTGCAGTTCCACTGCAATAACCCTCCCAAACACTTTAACCAGCCTGCAATTCGAGCTTTGCAACAAAGCAGTACGTACTTTCTCAGCATCTTCCATTTCCAAAATTCCATTTTCAGAATGCTGCAGTTTCTATCAAGTATTCCATTATTCCATTCATTGCATATGTTGGCAGGACATATGGCCTTGCAGTAAATTGTAACTGGTGAAATAACAATAACATTACTAGAGAGGATGGTCATGGCATGGCAAATGTAGACATAGAGCATTGACAGTGTGGCTACTCGTCTTATTAATAGCTAAATTATCTATAGTAACTTATACCAACTAATACTACCTTAAACAAACGAAATCAAGCTAAGACATGTCTCACAGCATCCTCCATGCTGTGTCAAACAGCTGCCTTCCTAGACTATCTCAGCTTTGCACATATGCTGTCTAACAGGTCCCTTTCTCCTGCAATGACCACAGTGGACTGGTACTACTGTCACAGCAGCTTGATGCTCTGTCAACACACCTATCTTCACAACATCTCACATGTGATGCTACATTCCTCAGTCTGGCATAACTATTGCCAGGCACAGTTAAGAAACATCTGCGCCTCTGGCCGTAACTGTGGAGGGAAGCTACTTTTAAGATATTAAAATAGTTGATCTAGTTGAATTGATAATCCCACTGGTGGGAGCATTGTGTTTTCACTGTTGTGGGAGGGTAAGCATGTATAGTTGCTATACGGCATTTGTATGACTGGTTGTGAGCTACAATACATAGCTGTTTTTCTCTTGAAATGATACATAGTTGACCTGAGTGTACCTACATGACAAGCTGGTGACTGGTAGTGTTTATCTATACTGCACTGCATTTGGGCATGTTTATGAACTGTAAGACTCTCACATATATTTTTGTAACTGTGTACCAGCCCTGTGCAATGATGATAAACATTTATGAATTTTCCTTTTGAGTTTGGTAATTTGCATAATTCGAGATACAGAAATATGTATGGTATACAAAATGGCAAAGTAAGAAGTACATTTTTTCATAATCTAGTCTGATGCTGGAAAAAGCTGTGAACGTGTAGAGCAGCAGTATTAAGCAACACCTAAATGAAAGTGTCTGCAGAGGACTTAGATGTGTGTAAAATAAAACTAAAATCAAAGCAACAACAAAGCAATACTATGAAGCAAAGCATAATGTATGAAATGCTTGAAACATAACAGCAATGAAGAAAAGTTCACTTATGCATAATAAAACTGATGATGCAGCTAAAAAAGAGAGGTGCTTAGCATAGTTTGGTTCAAGGTATGGTTATCAGTACAGCAAAAACAATGTCTATCTTTTAACAGAGATAGTACAAAGTGTGGTCAGCCAAGACATTTTTCCTCAGACATGCAAATCAAAAAAGAAAGGAAAAAAAAAATAAAAACCTCTCTTTTGCAAGTGGTTCATGGAAACAAAACTAATGGGTATGCAAGTTCTAATGTGACAAACCTATTTGCTGACCAACACAAGGAGGATAACAGCCTGTTTGTAAATGCTGTTAATGTGTGTTTTGAGACTATAATGCAAAAATCACTGAAAAGAAGGTATAAGAAATACAAGAAATGAGACATTTTGCTGACATTTGTAAATCTACATTAATTAATGAAGTAGCTATACTAATAAATAAACCTGAGAAAAGTATTCAGAAAGTGTTTACCTATGTTCAGTGACTGTAATGTAAAACACTGAATCAGACTGTCAAGTCATACTGCTGAACAAGTTTTAAGATTGATGCAGGGGTTGATTTTATTCAGATACAACACTGTACTTATTCCAACATCTCAAAGTTTATTCATAGCTGCGTGAAGCAGAAACAGGAATAGGTAGCTCTGCAGGGAAGCACAAGTGAGTTGGTAGATTTCTAGCCACATCTGAGTGGAACAGTAACAAGAATGAGTTCTGGGTTTATGTGTTGGATGGTCCATAAAAATATAATCTAAGCAGAGCTGTGGAATGAATGTCGGGTCTGACTGCCAGAACAGATGAGATTAATGCAAGGATTCTGCTAATCGTCACCAGTATTCCCCTGGAAAGTTTGTTAAACTGTTGATATTTACTTTACAGAACTAATATCTGTCTTTATAATACTGGCAAACATTACCTGTTGCCCCAACCAAATATCTTAAGTGAATAACCATTATTACCAGCCTGCTTTTACCCTTCATATAATCTATGCTTAAACTGCAATTTCATGTTTTTATCAAAAAAAAAAAAAAAATCAAGTGCTGTTTTCAATGTTGATTTATGTACTTTATGTAATGTTTACTTTAAGAGTTTCTTAATCTCTACTTTACTGTATGCTTATATGTATGCTTATATTTCTCACATGTATTGTATTGTAGATTGGAGCTTTTCTCCCTGGGCCTCCGTTGGAAATGGACCTGTGTCCAGTCGGACTTTCCCGGTAAACAAATGTAAAATAAAAATAAATAAATAAATAAATAATGTAAATGCATTTTGTGAAGTTTGTCTGCTTAAATATGAGCTTGTAAAGATAAAGTTAGAGCCAGATGCTGTACCATATGCCTTGATAACACCCCAAAGAGTGTCATTTCCAATAATGTCCAAAACATAGGCAGTACATTAAGCAAATGCAAACCCTTTTTATAGAGTTCACGATGCGCGATAATCTTCTTCTTCTTCTTGCTGTGTTGCCATTTGTGAACAACTGAAATTGCAGTTTTACATGAAATGTTGGTGATTCCTGACGTTATTTACATTACAAAGGAGGATTACTGTGTAAGCATAAGTGTGCATCATGACAGCTGTGATTCATAAGGTCATAGGCTCTCCATTGTAATTCCTAGATCATGAATGTGAGTCTTTGAATTTCAGGAAAAAATAAAACAGGAAAACTACAGGAGAGCAGCAAATGTTGACAATCACTGTTCTGCCCTTTGCACCTGCCAGTTTGGGGGACTCCCTCCCACCCTACCTCTGCATACTAAGATTATCAAGCCCTAGAGAAAAGGAAATACATTGAGACACAGGGATGGATATTAGGCTTAGTACATACACATCCCCATTTTTGCATATTCAGTCATGCCATTCTAGGAAGCACACAAATCTCATTTCAGACTATTACCCAGTTTCATAGATTTCTGCATTACTGAGTATAAAGCCTTAGGAATAATGTACAGTGTACAGTGATGTTGGATCAAAATGCATAAACAGAAATCTGGCAAAATATACTGGAAGACAAACTGCTGATGTTTTTATTTGACCTGACAAAATTTTAACTTCTTCAACATAGTGAAAACAATTTAGATATACACTTATTCAAAAATATAATACTGACGGGATAACCAAATGACAGGAAAACATTCCATTACCAGTTCAAGTCTAATATGTTTATTGTAATGAAGTTCATGAATCAAAGCTGATGTTCAAATGCAGTGTAGGAATTTCGCTAAACCAGCTACAAAGCCTGTTAGCCAGAATGCATAAAACACACAAAGTGCAAAGAACAGTCATGTAATGTATTGTTTTGGACAGAAATGCCAGACAGATTGAATAGGTGATTAAAAGCAGATACCTATGTAATACGTACACAACAGCAACTCCAAAGACTTAATGATATGTTATCAAATTCCAGCTAGACCATTCATTTAAGTCACTTCTGATTTGTTTTAATTTAGAGAAGACAGTGGATTATTTGCATTGACTATTGTTCAGGACTACCAATTAGAAAACGTGTTTGAAAATGCTCTTTATTTATTTATTTGACATTTGTTTACCAGGGTGTTCTGACTCGGTTTACAGAACTTGTTTACAGCAGAGGCCCGGAAAGAAAAGCTCCACATACAATACAATACAAATACAGTATAATCCAATACAATGAAATTTACATTAGAAATACTATACAAAAAATAAGTTGGAAAAACAAACTTCTACAAGATGTTGTAATATATTACTACACAGCTAGACCATTCTATACAGTTAAAACATTACAGACAATAATAGTCACTCTTACCATACATGATGTAGATAGTGTCCCAAAGAATAGTGCATAGGTAGTGCAATGTTTGATATAGACAGTTACAGAACATGCAAAATAGAATGTTACTTTCAGTTAGGAAAATAGGCAGAAAGTTAGGGATGCAGATACATAGTGAGAGACTTAAGAAGAAAAGAAGCAATAAAGCCTGAGCACTGCCTTTAGGATATGGTATTGAAGCTGAGAAGGAGTTAGAAGAGCCTTAGGATCTTGCAGTCTGTGAGGGATTGAATTGTGACAGAAGAGGAACACCTGAGCATTAGGCAGACTTTATGCAGGAGCAAAGCCATGAATTTTTGAAATGATTTTTTAAAGAGGCTTTGAAATGGATTAGGCCAGGCATAGACCTCGTAGCTACAGGTAGTGAATTTTCAAAGTATAGAGACAGAGTATGAGTACAGAGAGTGACCAGGTTTTCTTGTGGTTTTGAGATAGCTAATTGATTTTTGTCTTCTGATCGTAGGGATTGATTTGTGGTGTGTAAGGTATGACTAGATTGGCTAGTGCAGGGCAGGCAGTAGGCTTCAAAATAAGGTTGTGCAAGGTGGATAGCTGAATAAAAGGCAAGTTGGTTGGGGAGTTCAAGTCAGTTTAATTCTAGGAGTGGTTTACAGTTATGTGTGTGATATTTAGAGTTTATGGCAAACTTTGCAACGTTGTTGTAGCACTGTTTCAACTTGCTTAGGGTAGAATTTTGTAAGTTACTTAAGATAGGGGCACCATAAAGAAGGGAGGGAAGAAAAAATGATTTTTGCGAGGTTAGTTGTGGTTGCTGCAGTAAAGAAATGTTTGTTTCTATATAAGAGTCCCAGTTTTTGATGAGTTTTCTTTACATTTAGCTGTATATGGGGGTCAAATGAAAGTTTATTGTTAATGATAACACCTAGAAGTTTGGTTTTCTGCATTATTTCTATGACAATGTTGTCAGATGCAAGGGTGTTGAAATGATCAGTGATAGGGGAGGTGTTTTTGGGATGAAAGAGTACTAGTTTTGTATTATTTGGATTAAAGAAAGAGTTGGGCATTTCTTAGCCAGGATTCGACTGCAGTAAAGGACTGCTGAGTTTTTGAAAGTAGTTCTGGTAGTGATCGAGCAGTGCAGATTATGGTGGAATCATCAGCGTATTGAATGAGGGTCCCAGGGTGAGAGGCAGTGTGAAGGTTGTGAAAATGCTGAAGAGTAAGGATCCTAAGATGGAGCCTTGGGGGACTCCAGTAGGGTTGTGGAGAAACAGTGAGAGTTCATTGGACCATTTCACTGCTTGTTTATGGTCTTTAAGGTAGCTTTGAAACCATTTTACTGTGTTATTTGAGAAGCCTAAGTTAGACAGTGTGTTCAAAAGTATGTAACTTTTTGCTTTCTCCTTGGCATTAAACTAGACAGAATGGAAGATGTGTCATCCAAGAAACTTAGCAAGACCTGTTACTGAATTATTATTGCTTCAGGAAATATTAACAATTTTATTTTAATATTTGGTGAACTGATCACTGTTTTACTATTCTTTGCACTAGTTTCCGACCTCTGCAGCTGACTTCAGCTCCTCCCATGGAAGCTCCTCATTTGCTGATTCAGCTTATCTTTGAGCTATGTTCAGGGCCAGTGATGTGTCTGAGGCATCCTCCTGGGGCAGCATCACACTGCTGCTAAGGAGTATTTTTACACCTAAATTGCTACCTCCTGCATTCACTTGTCTCATCCCAGGGGAAATGCATTCAGTGGGCTTGCTGGCATATCATCCTATCTCCATAGCAACTCTGCCACAGCCTAGCCCCCAGAGGACAATGATTCCACATGTCCCTGGCCTCAACCAGGGATCAAATATGAGGGTGCTTTTAAGTGCCCCTCCCCAAGGATGGGCATGTCCATCAACTCAGCCCTGCATTGTCGAGCGTAAAAGCCAGTATTCAAACTGGGTCACCTGTGCTATAGGCAGATCTTTATCATGAATCAATCCAAAAGGTGTGTGTCCATGTAACCAGAAAAAACTTGTAACATGAAAAGGTTCACGTCGTCTCCACACAACCCAATAGCTGTACTGTACTGGTACAAGTAAATAGATGAATAAATAAAGCATACCATCCAAAAAATAAATAAACACATAAATATATAATATATATATATATATATATATATATATATATATATATATATATATATAAAGCCCTTTCATCTTAACACTTAGGACTTCTTCAGAATACTAAACACTGGAAACACGATTTAAATCCATTCTATTAACCAATATATATAAGCATCCATTTAAACAATTACACAATTGATTAAAAACAGATAATGAATTAAAGTACCCATCTATCCAAAAAAGCCTTGTTCAACTAAAAATATATAAAAACATAAAAAACTACGTGCTGCAAGTAGTGAAAATAATTTGGTTTAAAAAATAGAAGTATAAAAACATAAATAAATATATCCGACCAACCAACTTAAAACTAAACTGCAAGCTGACTGCATCATCAGAGAACACTTAAAATCAATTTTATTGCAGTTGTAACAAAGAGTATCACGAGTTGAGTACACGATTCCTCATCAGACCTGGGTGGTCTGATGAAGGCGGTCATTGGTACTCAAAAGCGCTTACCTTCATTGATACTCTTTTGTTTACAGCTTGCAATAAAGTTGATCGTGGTTTTACCAAGTGTTCTCCTCTGTGTGCAGCTCTGCACTTTTTGCATATATAAATATATATATATATATATATATATATATATATATATATAAATATGTATATATATATATATATACACATACACACACACACACACACAGATATATATATATATATATATATATATATATATATATATATATATATATATATATATATATATACAGACATATATGAATATAAGTAAAACTTACTAATCACAATTTAGCAGATCTAATTTTTGAAACTGGGAGTATAGAAATGCAGTTATTCAAACCGGGGGGTGGGGGGAGGCATCTAGATTTATCTGACAAATAAATTCCCTATATCCAGTTTGTTTTCTCTCTGCCTCTAATTCCTATGGGTATTTTCTCAATAATACCAAATTAAAACTTAGAAAGTTGTTACATTCACAGGAATGTATAAAGCAATATTGTTCTCTTTCTTGATGTTATATATATATATATATATATATATATATATATATATATATATATATATATGTGTGTGTTTGGAAATTCTTTTACCCAGTTTACATTCAGTCTTCCCTACTTAGAATGCCTTACACATACGACAAACTTGCTAAATAAACCAAGCCTCTAGTATCACAGTTTCCTCCAACAAAAATAACTTTCATAGCATTAAAATTCTCTGAAGTAATACCTGTCTTTTCATAAATGTATGGAGAAATATTACATTCCCTGGATTTTGTTGTTGCACAATCATTTGCCACATTACTATTCCAACCATCCCTACTCTTGTCCTTCTCAAGTATAGCTTTCATATGTTTGTCGATTTTATATGCAAACTGTGGCGTTTCTCCTAGTATTTTACAAATAATGTGCGTAAAGGATACAAATGAATCAAATAAACTCAAATTAAACAATTAATTTATTGCCTAAACTACAACATACTAAATAAGAATGAAAAATAGAGTAACATGGAGGAATGGTATGTACGTATATACATATAATGTCCAACTGGTAGTAGTGGCTCAGAGTTGTAGAGGTCAGTAGTGGGCATCACTGGGAAAGTAGAGGAGTTATGTGGCCTGATTTAAAGCATTGGCACAGGCTCTGATTTTTCAGGTATGCTTTAAATTGTGGTCTCAATGTAATATAGGTGGGTAGATCCTTTAAGATGAGGGGAATATCCTGCATAGTTTAGTCGACAACTCTGTTTAGTGCATGGCAGTTTAGTTTTGTTTTTTATAAGTAATGGCTCAAGACTCTTTTCTGGAGTGACAGCGATCTGTGTGTACTATATGGTTAAATGACTTGTTCATTGTCACACAATAGGTAGATGGTCAGGGAGGGAAACCAACCCAAGACTACAGGACAGACTTCATTAACAGCCCATAACTTAATCCAGCACCATAAAGTGCCACATTCATGCACACACTATTCTATATTCTCTGTTCTAGTAGATGCTCTTAAAGTCAAAGTTCCCAACTGAGTACTTAACCACTGGCAAACATACATGTTCTTAAGGATCAAAAGCAGAGTTCCCATATCTGGTGATTTTTCTTTGCATAGCAGATTGCATTGGGTACTGGTGTGTCATAAATATACCTAAACAGATATATTTATTCATTATCTACTAATCTTCTACTGAATCTGATGATATAAGCATTAATGGGTTGCATACGATGGCCCAGCTGCACAAGAATAGTGAAATGCCTTGAGTCAGGGCAAAAAGACAAAATGCTAAATTCTAAACCCATTAACATCTTGGTGTGTTAAGCACGTGTCCAGTCATAAGAGGTACTTTAAAATCAGAGAACACTTATCACAAACATTGTGCCTTCTACGTAGTGCCTTTTGGCTGTCTGTGAGCTGCACAGTGACCCAGTATAACACTGATTTTGATGAATATACATACTGGATTATTGCAGTGAGTTTGAACAAGTCCTGACTCTGACGTGAGGTAATAAATGCATCTGATAAATAGGAAGAAACAGTTTTTCTTTTTTTAAAAAATTTTGAAAAGGCTTTTATTGAAATAGTATTACTAATAAAAAAAAAAAATCTGGAATAGATATCTCTCCTTTGGGGAGGGGGAGTTTGCACTGAACCTGTCAGCCAGTATGTTAGCAATGTGTGTAGGTTCAGTAATTTTCACATCATTTTGAACTAATTCTGAGCATATCTGGGAGTTTCCTCCTAGGTTTCTAACATAGCTAAAGAAGGCCTTATGATTGTCTTTAGAGTCCTTGGCGATTTTTCTCTCAAAATTTGCCTTGGATGATTTTATGAGAGCTCTTAGTTTTTTACTTATAATGATCAAAGGTGTCTTTACCTTTCAAGGATTTTGCTCTATCTTGTAGTAGCTTCCTCCTTTTGTTGTAGAGCTTGTTTATGGCTGGGGTCCACCAGACTGGATGCTTGCCTTTGGTACAGAGAGTCTTAGTTTTGTTTGGGATTGCCTGATCCATGCAGTCCTGTAGGTGCTGGTAGAAGGCATTTGTAAGTGATTCAGCGGTTTGAGTAATGTTTACCACTGGCTCAG
This sequence comes from Protopterus annectens, assembly GCF_019279795.1. Classification (NCBI taxonomy): domain Eukaryota; kingdom Metazoa; phylum Chordata; order Ceratodontiformes; family Protopteridae; genus Protopterus; species Protopterus annectens. The sequence goes on from NC_056744.1 coordinate 1,407,551,390, forward strand.
GGGCCTTAAAGGAGACCACACTAGTTTTTAGAAGTGTGAAATCGGCTTTTGAGAAGTTTTTCACTGTGGTCTTTTTGTTTCAGGTGGGGTGGGGATGAGGACCTCCAGCGAGATTAGTTTATGATCTGATCTCACCAGTGAGGGGTATACTTCTGGTGTTGAACATTTTGATCCCATGTTCGTGATGATGAGATCAAGTATGTTTTCACCTCTTGTGGGATGGTGACTAGTTGTTCCATGGCATTTGAGTTTATGAACTCCAGGAATCTTTGGGTTAGAGTGTTCGGGCTTGAGTAGTGTTCCCAGTCTATATTAGGGTAGTTGAAGTCACCTAGTATGATGGTGTTTGGAGATACATTTATCCCCTCCAATGTTTTCAGGAAGGCCATGTGAGGTTCCTGAGTTTGAGAGGGTGGCCTGTAACATGCTACAAATTGCAGAGCAGTCTTGCCTATGGTTAATTGCACCTGGATGGTCTCCGATGCATCGTGCGTTGCCACCAACCTTGAGGTGTGGGTGTCCTTTATGAATATGGACACCCCCCCTCCTTTCTTGGTGTTGTCCGGATTTTGGGGCCGGAACGTATGATATGAGGTTTTGGGGCCGGAACGTATGATATGAGGTTCACATCGTCTCCACACAACCCAATAGCTGTACTGTACTGGTACAAGTAAATAGATGAATAAATAAAGCATACCATCCAAAAAATAAATAAACACATAAATATATATATATATATATATATATATATATATATATATATACATATATATACATATATATATATATATATATATATATATATATATATATATAAAGCCCTTTCATCTTAACACTTAGGACTTCTTCAGAATACTAAACACTGGAAACACGATTTAAATCCATTCTATTAACCAATATATATATAAGCATCCATTTAAACAATTACACAATTGATTAAAAACAGATAATGAATTAAAGTACCCATCTATCCAAAAAAGCCTTGTTCAACTAAAAACATATAAAGACATAAAAAACTACGTGCTACAAGTAGTGAAAATAATTTGGTTTAAAAAATAGAAGTATAAAAACATAAATATATATATATATATATATATATATATATATATATAAATATATATATATATATATATATATATATATATATATATATATACACACACACACACACACACACACACATATATATATATATATATATATATATATATATATATATATATATATATATACAGACATATATGAATATAAGTAAAACTTACTAATCACAATTTAGCAGATCTAATTTTTAAAACTGGGAGTATAGAAATGCAGTTATTCAAACCGGGGGGTGGGGGGAGGCATCTAGATTTATCTGACAAATAAATTCCCTATATCCAGTTTTGTTTTCTCTCTGCCCCCCTCTAATTCCTATGGGTATTTTCTCAATAATACCAAATTAAAATCCTAGAAAAGTTGTTACATTCACAGGAATGTATAAAGCAATATTGTTCTCTTTCTTGATGTTATATATATATATATATATATATATATATATATATATATATATGTGTGTTTGGAAATTCTTTTACCCAGTTTACATTCAGTCTTCCCTACTTAGAATGCCTTACACATACGACAAACTTGCTAAATAAACCAAGCCTCTAGTATCACAGTTTACTCCAACAAAAATAACTTTCATAGCATTAAAATTCTCTGAAGTAATACCTGTCTTTTCATAAATGTATGGAGAAATATTACATTCCCTGGATTTTATTGTTGCACAATCATTTGCCGCATTACTATTCCAACCATCCCTACTCTTGTCCTTCTCAAGTATAGCTTTCATATGTTTGTCGATTTTATATGCAAACTGTGGCTAGTATTTTACAAATAATGTGCGTAAAGGATACAAATGAGTTAAATAAACTCAAATTAAACAATTAATTTATTGCCTAAACTACAACATACTAAATAAGAATGAAAAATAGAGTAACATGGAGGAATGGTATGTACGTATATACATATAATGTCCAACAAAGAGAGCATCTGGGAAATAGAAAAAAAAAATTAAGCTTATTTCCTGCCTTTCTTGTTAAGTGGTACAGACTATTTGTAGGCTTCTGAGCCCCCAAGCCCTTCTGTGTTTGAGGGAAGCCTTCTAGCTTGTTTTTTTTTCTTATAACTAGCCAGTTTTCTAGTTTCAGCACTCAAATCTGTTTCTTTGATCTCAGCACTTGTTCAGAAAAAAAAAAAAAAAAATTCATCTGCTTTTACTGTACTTGTGTTTTTTACCTACTTCTTTTTACTTTTGCATCATCTTAAAATACTCAATTGTATTTATTACTGCTTGGTGTAACTCATTCTAAGCCTTTTGGTTTAAACACTTGGGCTTCGGACCAGTTAGTTGTTTTGCACTGAGAGGGTTTGTGGTCTGCACTGTTGTGGCAGAACAGGTAGCTTACATCCTTCTAGGTTGAGAACTGCTGATTGAGGGCTCAGTGTCTGTTATTCTAAAAAGTGTATTAATTCTGGTTTAAGCACTTGGGCTTTCAAGCCAGTTATTTTACATTAAGAGGGTTCGTGGTCTGCACTCTTGTGGGAGGAGAGGCTGGACTCTGCCCTTCTGAGATGGGAATTTCTGGTTAAAGGCTTATAGTGCATGCATATCTGAACTGTTTCTTACTGAAGTTGGTGCGCCTTGTTTGCTGTGACATAGACTGGATTCGGGCCTGCTGGATCTAGCTTTGTTTGTGTAACTTGAGCACTAATCCAGACATTCTCTAAAGTATTCAATGGTATTTATTACTGCTTGGTTGTAACTTGATTAAAGTGTAGCTATCATTCAAGTCTTTTGGATTAAGCACTTGGGCTTCAGACCAGTTGTTTTACATTAGGAAGGTTTGTGGCAAGCACTGTGGTGGCAGGACAGGTAGCTTTCATCCTTCTAAGTTGGGAACTGCTGATTGAGAGCCCAGTGTCCAAGTGTATTAGTTCTGGTTTAGGCACTTGGGCTTCAGGCCAGTTATTTTACATTAAGAAGGTTTGTGGTCTGCACTCTTGTGGGAGAAGAGGCTGGACTCTGCCCTTCTGAGCTGGGAATTTCTGGTTAAAGGTTTATAGTGCCTGAATATTTGAACTGTATCTTACTGAAATTGGTTCACCTTGTTTGCTCTAGCATAGACTAGATCCAGGCCTGCTGAATCTAGCTTTGTTTATATGCTTGTTGTTTGTTTGCTTGTTATTTCCCTGGAAGCTAATTCCACCTAATACGCAACTTCTCAGCGCTTCTGTGGATCACTAGTGATATCTGCATTTATTTCCTTGTTTCACTTGAAAGAAAGTTACTGTTTGTCGTTTTTGCATTTAGTTACTTGTAACACATTGCACTCAAGTTACCTGGCACTTGCTCACTAAAGCAATTATATAAGTCAGCACTAAAAATTAAAAGCACTACACCCTCACTCCCCACTGGCCCTTGTTTTCAATTAAGGAATTCCCAATATTATTCTAGCATGTCCAAAGGTCAGTTGTCAATCTTCTCTCGGTCCAGCTGGTGAATCTGGGAATCTTGAGGCAATGTTATAACTGCCTCATGTACACAGACAGCCCTCTCCTCCTCCCACATAACACAAATACTTGCGAGAGATGCAGCTATTTAGCCAAACTGGAGGCTGAGCTCTCTCAACTCAGGACTGGCAAGACCAGACAGGAGGAGAAGGCAACTACACACACCAGAAAACCAGCCTCACATAATGCTACCACTCCACTGAATCAAACACATAAACACACAAAGACATACTCGGAGGCTTTGAGTAAAAATTTACCTAAACAGCAGAGGCCTCCAAAGCAGACACCCAAACAACTGCTACCTCAAGACACCCCACAAGCAACACATAAACCACAAAAGCAGTGTGCAAAGCAGTCACAGCCCTTAAGGCCAAATACAACACCAAACATACTTGTCATAGGTGACTCCATAGTCAGACACACTGACGTCCCACTCACCAGGCTGAACAAGGAGAGGGTCACAGTAAGCTGCCTATCAGGCGCTAGAATCCGCCACATAACACAAGCACTGGTCACTCCACGGCAAGTACAAATATGACACAGTCATTGTCCATGCTGGTGTGAACGACCTGAAACGCACCTCCTGGACTACATGAAAAGAGACATAGAGGAGCTCTCTGATTATGTAGCCCAGGCAGGTATGACCCTAACCCTGAGCAGTATCCTTCCTTCACCAAGAATGATGCCACAATATAGAGACAAGATGATCAGCTTTAACAATTGGCTTAATGTCTGGTGTCATTCAAAGGGGATCCAGTGTCTGTCTGCCTGGGATGACATGCTTGACAAGCCACGCTGCTTCATGGGATGGCTTGCACCTGTCACCCTGGGATTCGGATATTGGCTAAGGCGCTTGCCACCCCATAGTGCCTTTTTAGGCAAGGCTCAAATTCTAAACCTACCACCCTAGAAAACAAAATGGGAAGAAACTGAGGGTAATGCTGCTCAATGCCAGAAGTCTAAATCTCAAAATGCACGCACTCGAGGCCCTTCTCAGTATGGAGAACATCGATGTCTGTGCTGTAACTGAAACCTGGTTCAAGGCTCCTGAGAGCACCCCGGCACTATTAGGTTTTACCTCATATCATGCATTCCGGCCTCAAACCTGGACCACACACCACAAAAGGAGGGGGTGTATCCATATTCATAAAGGATACCCACACCTCCAGGTTGGTGGCAATGCACGGCTTCGAAACCATCCAGGTGCAACTAACCATAGGCAAAACTGCTCTACAAATTGTAGCATGCTACAGGCCACCCTCTCAAACTCAGGAACCCCACACAGCCTTCCTGAAGACACTGGAGGGTATAAATGTATCTCCAAACACCATCATATTGGGTGACTTCAACTACCCGAATATAGACTGGGAACATTACTCAAGCCCTAACTTTCTAGCCCAACGGTTCCTGGAGTTCATAAATTCAAATGCCATGGAACAGCTAGTCACTGTTCCCACGAGAGGAGAAAATATACTAGATCTCATTGTCACAAACATGGGGACAAAATGCTCCACACCGAAGTATATCCCTCATTGGTGAGATCTGATCATAAACTAATCTCACTGGAAATCCACATCCCGCCCCCACCCCAAACAAAAAGACCATAGTGAAGAACTTCTCTAAAGCAAACTTCACACTACTCAAGACTGGTGTGGTATCCTTCAAGGCCCCTGAGCCAGTGGAAACCACAACCCAAGCTGCGGAAGCCCTTACAAATGCCTTCTATGAACACCTCCAGGACTGCATGGATCAGGCAATCCCAAATAAAACCAAGACTCTTTCCACAAAGGGCAAACGTCCTGCCTGGTGGACCCCAGCCATTAACAAAGTTTACAATAAGAGGAGAAAGCTATTAAATGATAGAACAAAATCCATAAAAGGAAGTCACCCTGATCATTATTAGTAAAAAATACGAGCACTCATAAAATCAACTAAGGCCAATTTTGAGAGAAAAATTGCCATGGATTCAAAGGACAATCATAAGGCCTTTTTCAGCTATGTTAGGAACCTGGGTGGAAACTCCCAGATATGCTCAGAATTAGTCCAAAATGATACAAAAATCACTGAACCCACAGACATTGCCAACATACTGGTAGACAGGTTCAGTGCAAACTTCACCCCTCTCCCTAAAGGAGAGATAACTATCCCAGCCGAGTGTAGCCTCTGGACATCTCAAATGCGCAGGTGAAAGCTGCTCTCTAAAGCTAAAAACACAGCATCAATGGGACCGGATGGTGTCCCCGGCTGTGTGCTACACGAGCTAAATGAGGAATTAAACCCGCACATAAGGCAGCTGTTTAATCTCAGCCTTACCACAGGATACGTGCCCAAGGAGTGGCGTGCGGCAACTGTGGTCCCACTCCACAAAGGCACCTCACGGACCCTGGTAATTACTGCCCCATAAGCTTAACAAGTCTAGTCTGCAAAGCTATGGAGAGGATCATAATGGAGCTCATAAACAAAGATATAGGGGACTTGCAGACATTGGACCCGACCCAGTTTGGCTTTGTCAAGGGAAGATCATGCCTTTTGAACTTGGTCGACTTCTTCAAACAGTCACCAAGGCCATTGATGAGGAAAGGCAGTCCATACAGCTTACCTTGACCTTGCAAAGGCTTCGACACAATACCCCACTCGGGTATTGTAAAAAACTTACCAGCTTAAATGTAAACCCATATGTCACAAGATGGGTTGCAAACTGGCTTAAGGACAGAACCCACAGGGTTAGAGTTGCTGGCACTGTGTCAGACTCCAAGCCGGTCACAAGTGGTGTCCCACAGGGCTCGGTCCTTGGCCCCTATTGTTTGGCATCTACTTCTCAGAAGTACAGGCCAACATGGGAGGACTTTGGCTGACAAAGTTTGCAGGCGACTGCAAACTGGGCCGTAGTGGAAAGTGCATCGGACACGGATATCCTTCAGAAGGGACTCACGGAAACAGATAGCTGGTGCCAGAGCCATGGCCTGAAGTTAAACGCCAAAATGTATAGTCATACCCTTCGGGAAAAACAAGGTAACCCCAAGCTACCATATAGGTGGCAATCCACTAAGCACAGAAGAGGTTATCAGGGACCTGGGGACCCAGGTTGACAGTGGCCTTTCTTTTGACACTCACATTGCTAAAGTGGTTAGAAAGACCTTCTACATTGCCCACCTGATCATGAAGGGATTCACATCCAGATCTAGTGAGGTCATTGTTCCCTGTACTCTTCACTTATCAGACCAATGATCGAAAGTACAATGCCCCATTCGGGATTTATCTCACCCGACATCTGCAGCAATTGGAGAGACCTCAAAGTTCCTCACCAAAAGGATAAAGGGACTCCAAAATCTGTCATATGCTGCCAGATTGAAGAAACTCCAGCTCTATTCAGTCGCATACCGTCTGCTCAGAGGTGACATGTGCCTGACATACAAGGCCATGTCCAACCCGAATTAATGGACATGCTCCACCTCAAAAAATCCAAATCCACCAAAACCACTAGAGCAAGCGACTTAAACCTTAGCACGGATATAAATAGGATGTGCTGGAGGGATAGATTTATCACTCAGAGACTCCCTATGCTGTGGAATAAAATCCGGTCCATGTGAGGCAGAGCACCTCGCTGACTCTGTTCAAGAGAAATCTAGACCTATGGATGGGAGATCGTAGGTTTACCCCGGGAATCATCTCTGGGTCACTGCTGGACAGAGGCACAACAAACTAATGGGCACAGTATTTTTTCATATAAGGGGTGGCGTAAGCCACAAAAATTTGGGCTAGGCTTATAAATGCCTTAGGGCAGATAGCCTAGTATAAACCTATGAACCTATGAACCTATGAACTGGTAGTAGTGGCTCAGAGTTGTAGAGGTCAGTAGTGGGCATCACTGGGAAAGTAGGGGAGTTATGTGGCCTGTTTTAAAGCATTGGCACAGGCTCTGTTTTTTCAGGTATGCTTTAAATTGTGGTCTCAATGTAATATAGGTGGGTAGATCCTTTAAGATGAGGGGAAGATCCTGCATAGTTTAGTCGACAACTCTGTTTAGTGCATGGCAGTTTAGTTTTGTTTTTTATAAGTAATGGCTCAAGACTCTTTTCTGGAGTGACAGCGATCTGTGTGTACTATATGGTTAAATGACTTGTTCTTTGTCACACAATAGGTAGATGGTCAGGGAGGGAAACCAACCCAAGACTACAGGACAGACTTCATTAACAGCCCATAACTTAATCCTGCACCATAAAGTGCCACATTCATGCACACACTGACATATTCTATATTCTCTGTTCTAGTAGATGCTCTTAAAGTCAAAGTTCCCAACTGAGTACTTAACCACTGGCAAACATGCATACGGTTCTTAAGGATCAAAAGCAGAGTTCCCATATCTGGTGATTTTTTCTTTTGCATAGCAGATTGCATTGGGTACTGGTGTGTCATACATATACCTAAACAGATATATTTATTCATTATCTACTAATCTTCTACTGAATCTGATGATATAAGCATTAATGGGTTGCATACGATGGCCCAGCTGCACAAGAATAGTGAAATGCCTTGAGTCAGGGCAAAAGACAAATGCTAAATTCTAACCCATTAACATCTTGGTGTGTTACACGTGTCAGTCATAAGAGGTACTTTAAAATCAGAGAACACTTATCACAAACATTGTGCCTTCTGCAGTGCCTTTGGCTGTCTGTGAGCTGCACAGTGACTCCAGTATAACACTGATTTTGATGAATATACATACTGACTATTGCAGTGAGTTTAAACAAGTCCTGACTCTGACGTGAGGTAATAAATGCATCTTATAAATAGGAAGAGCAGTTTTTCTATAGATTTTTGATAGCTTATTGATTTATAAATAAAACATATATAAATGCAATCATGGAAACTGTTTTGCATTAAAGCAAAATAGAGTTAGTTCAGCCTACATAAAAAAAAAAACAGTCCAGAGAAACTTTAAAATGCTGATTGCAGCTCATGCATACCTTTCTGTGACTAGTGCTTTAACAAATGCCTCTGGATAACAATTTACTGAAAAAAATGTTTTAACTTCCCAGAGTAAAGTACAGGAACCCTGACACAGCTACTATTATGAACTAGTTATCAGTGAATTCCAATCAGAGAGATGAAACAGGCATTATCTGTGAATGTCATACCTCTGGCAAAAACTTGAAAGCAAGGTTGCTCTAAAAGAAAAACATGCATTTGAGAAAACTGCCTATTGATATCCACATATTTCTGTTATTTGAGTCACTGTCTATTCTATGGGTAGAGATATGCAGAAGACAACATATTTTCCTGTGTTCTGCAATTTTATATCTGCTTTAACAGAAATACAATTCTTACAAAATAGTGCTGAGAAGATATTTAAGTGTTTGAAGTTAAATTTACTGTATTAAGAAGGTACACATTGCATATCTACTTATGATTCATTCAAAAAAAAAATCTGTTTTTATTTTAACCCACAGGGCTTCAATGTCCTTTCTATGGCCACAACACAAATTGGTTGTTTAGCATTCATTATAGGCCCAGATATGTTGTACTACTATGCAGATATGCAGATCTGTATTTAGCTATTAACTGTATGCCTCTGATGAAATGAATCTGCAGAGGACAAGCAGGCTTCACCTTTATCAACCTTCTTGGGACATTTCATTTAAGCAATGAGCAACAGTTTGGCAACATATAAGACAGAACGATTGAAGGCAACAAGGAAGAGGTCCGAGATGCAGTTATGACATTGACATTCAGAGCGCTGGGCAGAAATTGCATCTTGGGCCTTTGCGATGCTTTGTTTTAATTAAACAGTAGTTCTAAGTCAGGTGCTAGCTGCCAGACGATGCAGGATGCCAGTTGGGACTGGTGCCTGCCATAGCCGGGGTGATACACAGGAAGGGCCCGGTGCACATCCAGAATCACCACTTCCATCCCCCCACCCCCCGGAGGGAAGAGCGCTGTGAGGGGGCGACGCCTCGTCCAGCCGTGGCACACACCCAGCCTCGCTTCACACCTGAGCCTGACCGACCCAGCCCTTAGAGCCAATCCTTATCGTGAAGTTACGGATCTGGCTTGCCGACTTCCCTTACCTACATTATTCAAATATGCCAGAGGCTGTTCACCCAGGTGCACCCACGAAGCGGCATTCATGGGCCATCACTTTCAAACAAACACCGGTACTGCATCTTTTTTTAAGTGTAAAGGGCATTGCTACCTGTTTTGATGTTACATCTGGTTTATAAATGAAACATTATTGAGAAAGCAGGGAACCATCTTTGATGCCAATGACCTGAGTGACTGAACAAGGATGGAGCAGCTGTCTTCACATGGGTAGAGGGGCTGGGGCTGTAGATGTAAGAAAGGTTTGAAAGCTGACTGGTATTATATATATTTTTAAAGTGAGAAAAACAATAGCAACTATTGGGAAGATATCCATTCTTTCTACAGAGTGTTGTGATCATACTGGTGTGTACTAACCAAAACTCTGACATTAATGAATGTCCCACTTCCTGTTTGTATCTATTGGATTATTGCTTGTGTATATGGATTAAACTTACTTTGACAAGCTTCATGAATCAGCAGCATATGATTCTCTAGTTTTGCATTTGTAATACTATTCATTATCTGCATTGCAGTGTTAATATTTGAGTTTAAAAAAACTCCGTAATTAAGCACTCAAATAAACTTGAGCTTGTAATTGCAAGTTTCATGGCAACTGGCACAGAGGGCTAAGGCTGTGAGCTGTATTTCTCATGGTACATGGTTTGATTCCCTCAGCCCTCATTTGTCTATTTTGTGACATTGAACAATTGACAATTAACCAGGCAGTGCTCTTGGTTTAGCCCTGAAAAGGGACTGTGTGACCAGTGGGCCTACCTGATTAAGAAATGTGTATTATTATTATTAATCTAAACTCAGCACTCAGGGATACATTTGAAGATAAATTAACTACACAAGATGGTAGGTAAGAGCTACAACTATGCCATACACATACAGGATAACACACAAGATGGTAAGGAATAGATGCAGTTATGCCATGTGCATACAAGATTACAGGCAAGATGCCACATTCAGAAACAACAGGTACTGTATTTAAAGGATTCTATAGTAATATTTTACTGATCACGGTGCAGTTCTAATGCTACAAAATTACAATGCAACTGAAGAACTATTGAGATAAAACAAGTATTTGTATGTACAGTAAATTTTGTTAGCAGCATTCAAATGCAAGAAAATCCAGGATAAAGTTTCGAAAGAAATTTGTTTTCTATGTAGCATTTGCTATTTTGCCATTGCAGTCTCATTACAAATTCTTAAGGGCAATGAAAATGTTCCTTAACAGATAAGATTATTTATGTTGCATAACATACAAGCCCACCAACCCAGGGGAAAATAATCAGAGCTTAGAATAACATCATATTTTGCTATTTACTCATTATATAATCTTTATTTGATTGTATGCTACATCATCATCATCATCAGCAGCAGCAGCATCATCACCCCCCACCTTTTCTCATTTTCTACATGGGGTCGGGGTTTGTGTCAGCTTTTGCCATCTCTCCCTATGCAATGCAACTGTCCTGCCTTCTTCAACAGTCATGCCTGACTGTTGCAGGTCTTCTCTCACACAGTCTATCTACCTCTTTATTGGATGCCCTTGTTTCCTCTTGCTTTCTTCCTGTCTGTTCCAAATCTTCTTCACCAGATTGTCTTCTGCTTTTCTACACATATACCTGAACCAGAGTAATCTGTTTTCTTTGACATTTTCTGCAATTGGAGCTACTTTGACTTCTGCTCTTATGTCCTCATTTCTTCATCTGTCCCACAATGTGCACCCCACCACTTGTCTCAGGCACTTCATCTCCATCACCTCTAGCTTCCTCAACTGCTCTGCCTTTACTGCCCAGGTTTCTGTACCATACAGCAGTACTGGTCACACCACTGTTTTTTGCACCTTACTTTTCAGCTTCTTTGGCATTCTTCTCTCGTACACTACCCCTGACAGTCTGTGCCAGTTGGCCGTATCCCTTCTGATTCTAGCTTTGACCTCCTCGTTCAGAATTTCCTTCTCCTCAACCACCCCTCCGAGATAACTTGAAGCTGTTAACCTGTCCCACTATTTTCCCTTCTATCTCATTTCTTAGCTTCATCTGAACGCCACCATTTCCCGCCATTACAATTGTCTTATCCTTACTCAGTTTCATCTCAAGTGCCTTCAGTTTTGCATTCCATTCCCCTGTCCTTTGCTGAAGTACTTGCTCAGAGTCTGCCTGCAATGTCACATTGTCTGCATACAACAACTTTGTTGATCTGTCCCCTCTGGGTTACACTTCATAATCTCGAATTACTGAAAGCTCTAAATTCAGTAACCCGAGTCCATGAAGCTGAAAACCAGAATGCCGAAGGTGCATAAGAGCGAATTTGAATATCTTGAATCTGCGCTTATGCATTGTCATGTGTAGTGTTATGGTGCCTGAAATGGCAGGTAAGTGAGTGTGTGTTTTTGTACATTGTTTGTGTGGGTAAGAGTAGGGAGGTGTAAGTGTGAGTGTGAGCGTTGGATTTGTTGGTGTTTGTGTCTGTGTGATGTGTATTTGTGTGCAAGTGAGTGGAGGATGGCATGGTGTGAGTGTTTTTTTTTTTTATGTTATGTTTGACCTTGGAGTTGGTATTTATAAGTAGGGGGTGTGGGGGGTACAGGGGGGCTTTTGTGCTGTGGGTGGAATGGTGTGTATGTTAAGTGGTGTATGGTGTATGTATGTTTGTGATTGTGTGATTCAGGATTGTGGTTTCGGTGTTTTGAATGTTTCGACTTCATAGTCTCGGGTTACTGAATTTCGAGCTTTCAATAATTCGAGATTATGAAGTGAAACCCCCCTCTGACCTGTTTGTTAATGTAGTTCATCACCAGTATGAACAGAAGTGGGCTCAGAGATGAACACTGGTGCACACCTACCCCCACTGGGTACCCCTCTGTGAGACCGAATACTGTTTGTACATGAGTCTTTGGGTCCTTGTACATAGTTTGCACTGATTTTGCCAGTATTTCTGGGACTTAGAACCACTACAGGACTGCCCAAATTCTTCTTCTTCTTGGGACCTTCTCATATGCTTTATCCAAGTCTCACTGAAAACATTAGGTCAGTTCCATCCTGATCTAAATCCAAACTGCTCATCTCCCATCTTACTTTTTACTGCTCTATTTATTTATAAATCACCTTCTCAGGAACATTAATACAATGTCAAAGGATCAACTCCTCCAGAACGTTTATGCAATGGGTATATCTAATTCAACCAAGCGTAGGGAGAGAAGATAGCTGTGTTTGGTGTTGGGCCTGTGGTGTCAATTACCTCAACATTTTCAGTAGGGCCCAGACAGCATGCATGAGGTCAAGAGTGCTGGCTAGTGGTGTTCACTGAAATGTATGCTGCTTGAAGTAGGAGAAAGGTTATATTAAAGAAACACCCAATAAACAAAAAATATAGGAAATGTGCATTATATATATATATATATATATATATATATATATATATATATATATATATATATATATATATATATATATATGATTAGACATACAAGAATGCATTCATTGTGTGTATTTTATCAGTTTATAAACATAATGTCCTCTATAGTTAGTGGAAATAACTGTAAAATTGCTGTCTGTGAACAAAAATCACTGAGATTAAGTCAGACACATATTGGTAAAAAAGGAACTCGTCGAGTGTAACAAATTCAAAATGTTTCTAATATTTTGTGAATGTGTCCCAAAATGCAGGAGAAAATTTAGAAAAGATTGTTTCAGAGACAAACAAAACAAATGGTCTCCTTAATGTAAGTGATCTTTGTTAATGTGTTCCAAGAAGGCATTTGTGAGTTACAGAAGAAAACTTATGGGGGGGTGCAGTTAGTGTGTGGCAACTTATAAATAGCTTTAAAAAGAAATGTGGCATCTTTAGCAGTAGTAAAGTCATTCCATGAGTTTAGAAAAATACTGTGGTGAGTTTCAGTATCAAACAAGTTTGTAAAATGAAAGACTTTAGAATTATTTCAAGTACTCTGATGTTTATACCGATATATCGAATTTAGCAATAAATTTGCAGAATTTAGAGGAGAATGTGTAACTAATTTATAAGCGTGTTTGAACTGACCTAGAACTTACTTCGCTAACACTGAGATTAGCATGTTTGTGAAAGAAGAGTGAAGATTCCACAGCTTACAAGCACACTGCATGACAATGTAGAACCTTCCAATCCAGACGTCACACGTTTTTGAGATGTCAGGCAGGAAACAGCAATAAAAATCTGCGTGGATGCATAAAATATGTAAGCGCCACACAAACTGATCCCAGCATGGAACTAAACTGGGGAGACAAATCTTGTGAGGCAATAATGCCAACTGCTACAAAGCTGTGCTGCCCACAGTAAAAAGCACTAATTCAGCTGAGTTCCAAATAAAAATGTCATGGGAAAAGGACGCTTCTGAGGGTCTTGAAAATAGTTTTCTTTCATACTTGAAAAGATTCAGAATTTTAATAAATACTCTTGAAAACACAAGAACAGTTGGTTCAAATAGATCTGAAAAAAATTCTTCCAAACTGCCTGCATTTTTCAGAGTTGCATACATCTAGACTGCAGCAGCACTGAAGCTACATATCGGTCTATAATAGTATAAATGTTATTTCCTGTTTCAGCTTAAAAGTTAAATATTTTATGCAATGTAATAACACTGAAGAATTAGAAAATAAGTGATCTGGCCAGTAGCCTGCAGATAAACATCTGAAGCCTTTTACATTTATTAAGGGTAAGTGTATTAACAGGACTTAAGTATTTATTTATTTATTTAACATTTGTTTACCGGGAAAGTCCGACTGGACACAGGTCCTTTTTCAGCGGAGGCCCGGGCCGGGGAGAAAAGCTTCACTTATAGGTAGTAAGAATTACATAATAAAGACACATATTTGTTTATACAATTAGAGTAAAAATATAAAAATAAAAGCATATTTTATACATAGTTGTCAATTGTACTAGAGCAAATAGTCAAGATATATAGACAATATATACATGATGAGATACATAGTCAAATAATTTTGTGGTTAAAGCAAATAAATATGTTTTGAGACATTCACAATACATATGTAGAGTTAAATGCTGGGATCTTAATGATATCTAGAGGTGGGTAATTTTGACTCAAGCAAGACTCTGTATGGTTCAGAGAGACAAATTATGCGTAGCTGGCACTAAGTTAGTACAGTTTGGGTAGATAAGCTGTAAGGTAGTCAAAGTTTAGTAATGCTAACAGTGGGGTTAGCCAGGTTGGTTATAGGGGCAAAGCCATGTGTCATATAAATGTTGTTTTAGTAGGATTTTAAACTGTGTCAGAGAGTTAATATTGATTATAGTAGATGGAAGTTTGTTCCAAGTTTTAGAAGTATAATAGGAGAAAAGAGATTCACCTGCTGAGTTGTTGACTTTTGTAACATCTAGGAGGAGTTTGTTGCTTGAATGAAGGGATCTAGTGGAGCTGTATTGTTTTATAACATTTTGGAGAGCTGGGGTGTTATCTGGTTTGTGTAGGAGCTTGGAGGCAAAGGTTAGTTGGTTGAAGTGGAGTAGATGAGGAAGTTCTAGACAATTTAGTTGTTTAAGTAATATACAGTTGTGAGTTTTGTAAGGGGCATCTGTTGCAAATTTGGCTATTTTACTGTAACATGAGTTTAAATTGGAGAGGTCAGCTTTGCGGAGGTTGGTAAGTATAGGGGAGGCATATAGGAGGGTTGAGAGGAGGTGAGTACAGGCAATAGTAGCTTTAGCGCTGGCAGTTAAAAATTACTTATTCCTGTATAATAGACCTAGTTTTTTGTGGACCTTTTTATGACTTGAGTGATGTGGATATCATATTTGAGGTTATTGTCAATTTCGCCTCCCAACAGTTTGGTATGAGTGGTTGGGGGGATGGCAGTTTTGTTTTTGGAATGGATCATGAAGGTCAGGGAGGGAGAGGGAGTTCCAGTTGGGGAAAATAGAAGTAGTTTAGTTTTGTTGGGGTTTAATATGAGTTGGGAATCCGTGAGCCAATTTTCCACAGACAGAGAGGAATCTTGAGTTATGGTATGTAGGTCTTGTAGAGAGGAGGCTGAACATATCAAGGTGGAGTTGCCTGCATACTGTATTACTGATGTGTGAAGTGTATTGGAGTGGAGCTGATTGGCGAAGAGAATGAAAAGTAGGGGGCCAAGGATGGAGTCTTGTGGCACCCCTATACAGATTGGGAGGAATAATGAAAGTTGTTGCCACGGGATGGCTTGTTTACACCCTGAGAGGTAACTATGGAACCAGGACAGAGATAAGTTACTGAGGTTAAATTTGGTGAGGACTTCAATGAGTTTATTGTGATCCACCATTTCAAAGGCTTTGGATAGGTCTAAAAATAGGGTAGATACATATTACCCTCTGTTTCTATGACTATTAACCATATTAGTAAAGACCATGAGAGCTGTTGTGGTGCTGTGATGAGGTCGAAATCCATGCTGAGTGCTGGATAGGAGCTTGTGGGTGTGAAGGAAGATCTTGAGTTGGGAATCTACAACTATCTCTAATATTTTGTATAGGGGAGACAAAATAGCTATGGGGCGACAGTTGTTGAATTTGGTGGAAGTTCCCCCTTTGTGAAGTGGAATGATGTGGGAGATTTTCCAGATGGAGGGGACTGTGTTTTTTATATTGATCTATTTATGAGTATTGTTAATGGGTATGCTATAGCGTCTGCAGCAATGTTTTAAAACTCTGCTGGGAGGTTGACTGCGGCAAGTGTGATAGGATTAAGTTTCTTTAGTAATCTTTTTATAGTACTGATGGAAACAGGATGCAGTGAAAATTGAGTGGGGTTATTCTTGTGACTAGAGCTGTGATGTGGTGGGAGATGAGTAGGTTTATTAGGACTGCTGGAGGTGGTTTGTGAGGCAGAAAGAGCTTGGATAGTTTCCGTAAAGTATTTGTTGAACTGGGTTGCTATGTTAGCAGAGCTAGAGGTTGATGTTGGGGTTAGGGTGCCTACCTTACCTGGTTATAATTTATTATTAATTGCAGACCAGAACTTTTGAGGGTGGTTGTAATGTTTACTTTGGATGTTGTGATAGTGGTTGATTTTGTCTAGCTTCACAAGTTTTTTGGCTCTGTTTCTAAGCTCTAAAAATGCTTGTCTTGCTGGTTGAGATTTGGTCTTTTGAAAGTGAGCCCAGGCTTTGATTACTCCTCCTTGATAGGTACAGCTCAATTTGACCAATACATATTTATTTATTTTATTTATTTATATTGTTTAATGGGGTAATGCGCTGATCAATACTGACCAGTTTCAGGCTCATCCTGGGTAATTGCTCATCACAATGTTTGTAAACTGCACATGATTACAGCTAATTGGCTAAAAAATGAAAACATTTTCAGTTACAGAAGACTGTCATAAGTTAATCATTCTGAAATCTGCTGTTACATTCACTTTACTTCAATATGCAATTATGGGTGCAGAAAATGCACAAAATATATATTCGTCAAATCGAGCTGTACCTATCCAGGAGGAATAATGAAACCACAGTTTAAGAAAACCACAGTTTTTGTGGCTTACAGTTTGTTAAACATTGTTACTTGTGAATAAGTCAAGTGAACATGATGCTGCCCTTTTTGTGCATTTAATATTCTACCTCCCTTTCATTCTTACTCCTGACGTGCTCACCACCTGTCCCATCTGCATTTGAATGACTCCTTTATCCCTTCTGGTAGCCTATTCCAAGGGTCCATAACCCTCTCAATGAATTAATAATTTGGGAGATTACATGAGTAGTTGAGCCCTAAACACTATAGAATGTATCCCGCCATTGTTACCTGTCCTTCATGCTCTGGTCAACCTATTTACATTTCCTAAACATGTCATTGTGCACTCATATCATGTCTCTTTCTTTTTTCCTCTAGTGATAGGTGTCTCAGCTTCTCCAATTATATAATTTCCTTTCTGTTTCACACATACTTCTGAAAGATTTCCTCCACTCCGTTGACTGGACTTTCAGTGGCAAAATTCGGCTTTTCAACTGTGGCAGCTATTCTGTAATGGAAGAGAACAATATTAATTTTTAGCTGTTACTTTTCTGCCAGGGAGGTCTGTTGCCAAATATATGCATGTGATGCTATGCTGAAAGCCTCATTACAGTGAAAATAATATATTTGGTCAATATTGTTATCTTTTCCAGTTCCTACAACTGTGTTCTCCTATTTTTGAAGAAATTTTACTTCTAAATGTGTTCATATATAATAAAGCTCAGAGTTGGACAAAGCCATAAATCAGAGACTATGTTATAGTACTCAACAGCATCAAAATTAGTAATAAACGTAAAACAGCATAGCATATTGTTCTGATTAATCAATTACAAATGGCATGTCTGTTAAATAATAAAACTACATTAAATAGCTGATTATCTTATTGCATTCACTTATTCCTTTGAAAACAAGGCAAATAAATTGGTTCAAAGAATCATTTTCATCTATGCCCCAGTTTTAAGGTAATAAAAATACCAGTAACTACAAGATAAAGATTTATTTCACACCATTACTTAGTATCAAACCTAGTTTATAACTGGAAGTTTACACTAACTAGACAAGTAGCACTTTAGAGATGCATACTGCAAAATCAAGTGAGGTTAGTGCAGTCACGTATGAGAAGTAGACAGGAAATTAGCGTATTATTACAGAAGTACAGAATTTATGTTCCTAGAGATGCATTTTTTTCCCATCTAATTTTATTTACTTATTAATTTTTGAGTGGACTGCTCCTTCTTGAACCAGTTTCAATGAGAACCCAAGCCACAAAGGCAATAAGTGCAATATAAGTATTTGGGAGGGAAGTGAGAAGAAAAACATTTGTCCATTGAGTATGCTTATTAGACACACAATCCCTTTGCAGGGGTGCCATGAGATAGTGCCTGATTAAGTGATTGGTCAGAGTCATCCAGCAGGCAAATTCAGGCTGTTGGAGCATTATCTAGTCTTGAACCTTGGTACCAAACTGTCAGACTGTATGAAGTTCTGCTAGACTACATGAAGACAACAAATGCAGATACAGGGTGGACATGCAGACATCACATAGACAGTGTATTCAAATAATAAATTAAGTCATCCCCAAAGTTTGACACTGTGAGCCAGGCAGCTTACCACAGAGCCCTGTGTTGTACAAAAGAGTTACTACTGTAAGGACAGTGCTATGGATATGTGTTTTAATTGTGGAGGTAATTAAGCATATATCTTAGATATTTGATAACTGATTCATGTCTGGTACTGTGTTACCTAGAAAATACTACCATCTTGCCTTATTAATAATACTGCTCAGTTGGTTAATACAACAGTATTATAACGTTGTTGGACCAAGGACACTGGAAATGACACTTCTCTTAAATCAAAAGAGACAGTGACGTATGATAAACAGCAGGCAGCTGGCATTTCATTATGTGTCAGGAAATGCTGAGACATGGATTTAAATGAGTGAATGAATACGTTGTCTTCAGCTAAACAATACAACATCATTATACACATTAGTATAGAGTGTACCAGCTCTCTGCCAAATCACTCAGCATTGGTCTAACACAATTACTAAATTAATAACTATTAAGTTACTGATTGACTGTCTAAGTGATTAATGAACTTACTGTGTGGTCTCACTACTCTTGCCTTTTTGTCTTTTTTTCTGGGAGACCGGGGATGACATATACCCACAGAACAGTAGATAACAGAGATACAAAGCAATTTTCACTGGCAAATATTGAATACCCAAATGCAGCTGTAACTATAAACATACTGACAAGATATGCAGCAATCATTTTTTAACAGTATTCAGCAGAACAAATAGAAGTGCCCTGATGATGCACAAATGCGCTCATGTGTCCACTGCAACTCAGCTGATTAGTGGTGACTTAGCTCATTCAGGAGGTGCCCCACTTTATATCCTTCTGCTAGTGGTCAGTCAGGAAGTGCTGTACTTAACATCTTCTAAATAAGCATGGTCTGGCAATTAGGTGCAGATGATAAAGACAGGTCAATATGTGATTGAAAATGTATTCGTCAAACATGTTTTTATTGACACATAAATAGCAAAACCACTAATCACCGAATGACCACTTCAGCAAATTTTTTCTCAGGGGAAAAAAATTGTTTGGTAGAAAAAAACAAACAAACTTTCAAACCCTACAAAGTAGAGGGTTTTGCCCCCAAACCCTCCCGTGTGGGGGGCTGTGCCCCCCACACCCTCCTAACTAAATATACCAACTCCAAGATTGCACTAAAGTGGGCTAAATGGCAAATCTCCCATAACAGCCAAGCGTTTTTTTCCCATGAGAAAAAATTCACTGAAGTAGCTGTTCGGAGATTAGTGTGTTCTCTGTTTATTTGTTGATGAAAATGTCTTCAATGAACACGTTTTTGATCACATAATATTGACCCAATAAAGACTATGAGATGTGAAAGAGCTTCATATTGCAATCCAAGTTTTGGTCTGTTCAGCCTCCATTTGCATATCACAGGTTCATAGATTCATAGGTGTATACTAGGCTAATGGCCCTGGAGCCTTTACAAGCCTAGCCCATAGAAGTGCCCTGGCATCATGCCACCTGACGTTAGTTCCTAGCTCTTCTATCAAGTACAGCCATTGGAGTGATCCCCAGGGTGAACTTTCTATTTCCCATCCACTCATCAAGATTTCTCTTGTAGAGGACCAGTGAGGTGCTCTGCTTGACATGTATGGGAAGTCTACTCCAGAGCATGGGCAGTCTCTGGGTTATAACCTGTCCCTCCAGCATGTTCTGTTGATTGTGGTAATGAGGTTGAGGTGTCTGGAGTGTGTGCTGTGGAGGGACTGGAATTTCTTTAGATGTAGCATTTCTAACAGAGCTGGGTCAGACATGGCTTTGTAAGTCAAGCAGAGATCGCCTCATAGTAAATGATATGAGACAGAGAATAGCTGGAGTTTTTTGAGACTCTCCATGTACGACATGTGTTTAAGGCCTAGGATCCTCTTCGTGAGGTACTTTTGTGCCTTTCCAGCTGTTGCATGTGTCAAGTGAGGTACATGCCAAATGGGCATTATACTCGATGATTGGCCTAATGAGAGAAGAGTAGAGAGAGATGATGACCTCTTTCTTTCTGGATGCAAAACCCTTGGTAATGAGATGTGCCACATAGAAGGACTTTCTGATCACAGTGGCAATGTGGTGGTCGAAGGACAGGTTGCTGTCAACCTGTGTCCCCAGATTTCTTATAACACCTTCAGTGTTCAATGGACTCCCATCAATGTGGTAATTAGTGGGAACTGAGTTTTTCCCAAAGGGGATGATGACACATTTTTTGGCATTAAGCTTAAGGCCATGGTTTTGACACCAGTCATTAGTCTCAGTGAGGCCTTTCTGTAGGATGTCTGCATCACTTGGGGAGTTAATAATGGCTCCCAGCTTGCAGTTATCTGTGAACTTGGTCAGCCAGAGCCCCTCTGTGTTGTCCTGGACTTCTGAGAAGTAAATGCCAAACTGGAGATGACCCAGGATCGATCCCTGTGGGACTCCACTCGTGACTGGTCGGCAGTCTGACTTGGAGTCTATTGCTTTCACATTGTGGGTTCTATCTGTGAGCCAATTTGCAACCCACCTAGTGATATAGGGGTTGATGCCTAGTTTGGTGAGTTTAATCAATAATTCCTGAGTTGGGAATGGTATCAAAGGACTTGGCCAGATTAAGGTAGGCTGTATGAACTGCCTTGCTGTTATCCACTGCTCTCGCGATTGACTCAACGAAGTCAACCAGGCTGAGCAGGCATGATCTACCTTTCACAAAACCAAACTGCATCAGATCTAGAGTTTGGAGATTTCCTATATTCTTGTTAATTAGGTCCATGATGATGCGCTCCATAGCCTTACATATCAGACTTGTCATGCTAAGGGGGTGATAATTCCCAGGGTCTGTATTCACTTCCCTTTTAGGAAGAGGGATGACTGTAGCAGTGTGCCATTTGGTAGGGACAAAGCCTGAGATGAGGCTGTGATTGAACAAGGCACACAGACATGGTGCCAGTTCACTTTGTAGTTTATGTAGAACACATCCTGGGATATTGTCAGGTCCCCTGGAAGCTGTATTCTTGGCCTTGGACAGTGCAGCTTTAACCTGTGCTGTAGTAATGTTGGGTGCCTGGCACTCCTCTGGTATTGTGATTGGTCCCTTGGGGGGGTA
This sequence comes from Protopterus annectens, assembly GCF_019279795.1. Lineage (NCBI taxonomy): Eukaryota > Metazoa > Chordata > Ceratodontiformes > Protopteridae > Protopterus > Protopterus annectens. The sequence goes on from NC_056744.1 coordinate 1,407,573,173, forward strand.
AAGTTGGCACTGAATCTGTCGGCCAGTATGTTGCCAGTATCTGTTGGCTCCGTATAGGAGGTACCATTGTGCAGTAACTCAGAGCAAGCCAAAAATGTATTGCTGTGGAGATTTTTGATATAACTATAGAAGGCTTTGTGGTTGTTTTTAGTGTCTGCTGCAATTCTGCCTTCATAGTTGGCTTTAGAGGTTTTGATGAGGGATCTCAAGTTTTTTGTTGAGGCTAATAAAGGAGTTTTTCCAGTCTTGGGACTTCACCTTTTTCTGCAACAGTTTCTTCCTTCTGTTGTAGAGTTTATTAATGGCAGGGGACCACCAGATTGGCTTCCTTTTTTTGGAGGAGAGCATCTTGGTTCTGTTGGGTATGGCTAGTTCCATGAATTTATGTACGTGCTCATACAGTGCATTGGTGTATGATTCAGCAGTCATGCATCTATTTTCCATTGACATGGGTGCCGTGAAGTTAGCCACCTCTGTTTTTAAGAGTCCAAAACCATCTTTGGAGAAGTTTTTCATGGTGGTTACTTTTGCAGGGGGTGTGGGTGGGATGTGGATTTCCATAGTGATTAGTTTGTGGTTGGATCTAACCAGGGAGGACTTGACTATTGGTGTAGAGCAATGGTTGCCCATGTTAGTAATAACCAGGTCAAGGATGTTGCATCCTGTAGTGGGGGTGAAAATGAGCTGGTCCAAGGCATTGGCATTGTTGAATTCCAGGAAGTGTTGGGCCAGTGCATTGGTGCATGAGTAGTTTTTCCAGTTGATGGAGGGGTAGTTGAAGTCACCTAGTATGAGAGTGTTGGGTTGGACCCTAATAGTTTCCAGGGTGATTAGGAACATGGAGTGAGAGTCTTGGGACATGTCTGGGGACCTATAGCAGGCTATGACCTGAATCGCCATCTTACCCAATGGTAGTTGTACCTGAAGAATCTCAAATGCATTATGCTGGGCTTCTAATCTGGAGGTCTGCATATCTTTTATGAATATGGAAACACCAACACCTTTGGAGCTTCGATCCATGTTCTGGGGCCAAAATGTGTGGAATGAGTTATAGCCTGGTAGTGCAGGGGTGCTTTCTGCTGCTTTAAACCAGGTCTCCATTACAGCACAAATGTCAATGTTCTCCATTTTGAGGAGTGCTTTGAGCAACTGCATCTTGAGATTTAGACGTCTAGTGTTGAGCAGCATGACCCTCAGATTGTATTTGTTTGTAGCTGTTATGGTGGTAATTTGGTCTTTGGAACATCACCTAAAAAAAGGCACTATAGGTGGCAAGAGCCTTAGCCAGTATGTGGAAACCCAGGGGTGACAGATGCAAGGCATCTCTGGCAAAGCATCAAGGTCTGTCAATCATCATGTCAAGCAGACAGATACTGGATCCCCGTAGAAAGACAAAAGAAACTTAGCCATTTGTTGAAGTCAATCATTTTCTGCTTGTTTTGCGGTATCATTCTGGGTAATGGTAGGATGCTACTTAGAGCTAGAGTCATACCTACCTGGGCCACATAATCTGAGAACTCCTCCATGGAAATGAGATATATGGTCAAATTAACATAAGGGGCAGGAAACTAGAAAGACAGTGGTGTTTAAGAACACAACAGTAATCGGGTGGGAGGGTTGGAAAAATTACTGACTGGCTCACAAGAGACAGAGTTGTGGTCTTTTTTCAAGTTTTAATATGCAGTTAAAGGCAGAATACAAGTAAAACACAGTGTAAAGAAAACAAATCACAGTATACAAATTAGAAAAAGGCAATAAAGTAATACAAAATACAACAAATAAAAAGAAAACCACCCTTTTCCTCACAGCAAACTGCAGCAGAGTCTGAGTGAGCCTTTCCAGTAAAGCACTGAAATGTTTTATTTTACCCCTTAAATAGAAGGTTTAGTTCCTAGCTCCACCTCCTCAGTTCACCAATGATTAATCTTAACTGACCTCTTCTAACGTATGTGTGACTCCTTAATTGAGCTGTTTATGACCAAATTACTTGCCCAGACAGAGTTCCCAGGCCACACATAAAAGAGGTTTATGTCTAGCAAGTCTTCCCCTCTTACAAATTAATAAGACAAATTAAAATAAGATTTACAGGTAACAGTGAAGTCCTTCCAATAACCCCTGCTCTATACACGAGCATGAACTGTCTATAGTTTGGGATATTCCTTCTAGTCCTCATTTCTAATTCAGTTTCTGTTGCTTGCCCCTCATTTCTCTTTCCTTCACATCTTATTCTTTACTTGCACCCTGATAATAGAACACTGAGGTCCAAAGCTGTCTTTTCAGGAGGTGGAAGCAGTCTTTCTGTTAGTATGTTACTCTGCTCTAGAGCATATCTTTCAGTTGTTCTTGATTTTGTAGAATGCCCCAGATTTTCTCTCATATTTCTGACCTGTCCCTCCTAAAATGTTGGATGTTGTACTAAATCACTTAGGATCACAGTCAGTCAATAATGCCAGTTAGTAGAACTTTATACTTACTATTGCATGTTGATGAAAAAAGTGTTGTTCTGTTAATGTGTTAAGTGAATTACACTAATGTTTAAAAAATTCTCCCTGATTTTTGGTCTTTGCCCCCCCCCCCCACCATTATTTTTAGCTTTTCCCAGCATTCTTGAGTAAAGAAGTTGAGAGGTATGATCCAGAGATGCTATTTCTTTTGTACATGTTTTATTTATTTATTTAAATGTTTGACCCTGTAATCTAGTTTCACATTTACTTGCCATTGCTTAGGCTTTCTAAGACCTTTATGCAATTCTTTTTACCCATACCAGTGTATCTGATGAGTCTAGATAATGGTATCATCAGTAATAATGCATTCTACAATTCTCTACTGTTGTTAAAATCTCTTTATTGATCACTTATTATTTGAATTAATTTAATTTACAGATGTGCTCTGTTGCTACCCATCTGTGATAAAATTCAGTGGTATATATCTGTTCTCTAAGCTTTTATATTTCTTTTCTATCTGCTGCATGACACAACGCTGTATGTTTTGCAGGAACTGTTGTATGGTGTCAGTTGCCTTGTCACCTGCTGCATGGGGAAACATTCAGAACTCAATCTGATGATCTTTTTCTTTAGTTTATTCTGTAATGGTCCGGTAGCTCATTGCACAAAATATTACTCAGTGATGCAGCCTCTGTTGTGCATTGGCTGCAAATTGAAAGAACCATGTTTGTCTGCCTCTGTTTTTCTTGTGAGTACATACATTTCTTCACAACTGTTACTGCTGAGGAATATCTTTTGGGTGAGTTATGATTTTCTGTGAGCTTGCTAGTTCTCCATTTTGTTATTCATATTCAGAAACATGGTACTTTCAGCCATGACTTCTTTCTATAATTGCAGTGATAATACCTGTGAAAACAGTTTCACCCCCATACACATGTGAGCACGCACAAGTACAAACACACATACGCACACACACACACACACACACCCATACACACACACACACACACACACACACACACACACACACACACACACACACACACACACATACACACACACACACACTGACAAACTCTATGACCTGTTTTGCAGTATTCAAAATGTATTCATATTTTGTAATCAGACCACATATTTTCCTTTGTCTATCAAGTAAGCAATAAAAATGTGTCCCATATAGACTTTGAGAAATGTATATTTCATTTTCAGCCATCACAAGGCCATTTTGAGGAGCATTTCTGTCTCTAAACTTGTTGTGTATTCTTCCATGTTGCAGACATTGCTTCAGATGGTTGTAGGTGCTCTGAGATTACAGAGTATAGTGTTTCTGGTGTAAAAGAAACACTATCTTGACTATACCGAGTAGACCTGGCTACATTATTATCCTGCTTTGGTCTGCTTGGCACAGCTATATGTGCACATTTTCATGTTTCAATACCTTCCATAGTTCAACTTTTAAATCATTGCTGCCATATGATTGCATTTAATGTTATATAATCTTTCTGATGCGCTGACCTTCTCTTTCACTTTTTACAATCTGTGTTTGGGCTATTCTTCATTATCACTGATCAGGCTCATAAAGTTGCATTCTCATTAACAGCCTAGTGTTTTAGTTATAGTTTCGTTGTCTGTAGTTTGTTTTCCTGGATTCTTGGTATTCTGTGTGGAGTCCGACCATTATGGTTTTTACTTTTGGTTTGGTGTATTGCATTAACCCAAGTGAGTGCCTACAATCAGAACAATGCATCACAAGTGTCATGTTGATATCTAGCATTTTAAAGCATTATTTCTCTTGTCTTGATCCTCTTGCATTAAGAGGAGTTACCCTTGCAAGATATTAGTTATAGTACTATCATTCTTGAATGCTAACCCATCTCCCATTTCAAATGCAGCTTTACTGGCCCATTGGCAACCTCCTCTCATCTAGAAATATGGGTTATAGCCAGGATTTTTATAACTGTGCACCAACTTCCAGAATGTAGCCTCTGACCCACAATAAGACCAGCCTACTCTCCTGACCTTAAGTAAATAATTCCTGAAATGGTAGGCTTAAGCTAAAAGTGATTGTCTATCAGGCATTCTGGAAATAAAAGCATTAAACAAAATATATGAATATAAACCATGATAAATATGGTCTTTTAAACTCCAGTTTTAAATTCTACCACGACTTTGGAAAAATAAATAAATAATTTTCTACAAAGCTGTATACTTTAGCATAAATGGCATATGCCTAGCTACATCCTCAATTACAATCCACCACATTTAGCTAGACCATTTATTAAATATGCCTTGCATGTTGCCATCTTGCTTGATACTTATAATCTACTCTGACATCTTTTACAATCAGACTTCTCAGAAATACTGTACTCTTTCCCAGATGATGATTTTCTGTGAGGCTAGCCAACCATCTGGACTTTATACTAAGAAAATGAGATTAAATACAGTTTGACATTTTGCAAGGTTTATTAGTTACAAAATGTAAGAAGAAACCTAACGTTAATTACATCTTAATACATTTCATAAAACTGTAGTGCATGACTCTCTGTAAACAAATGCATTTTGTATACCCATGTGACATGATTTTGACCTCAAACTAAGCCGTGTGATGAAAGTATTTTAAGTGGGTTCAAGAAGATGAAAGATGAAAACAGATCTCCAAGGTCTCTGCAAATACAAGGCTGTAATCTGGGTCAAATATTTCAGGAATTCTAAACAATGTCATGCCTGTGTTGGCAGACCAGGGTTTCGAAGTAGAGGCAGTGATATGCTATTGGCTACTGATAAGATTATTTTTCCCTACAGAGCTTAAGTAAAGAAATGCTCAGCTGGATGTTAGATTATTAAATACTGCAAGCCTTGCAGACCTGAAAAAGAATCCCCCTCAGCTTCTGATGTTTGTTATTTTAACATAAAAATATCTTTGAAATCAGGTGACATTCTTTTAATTTTTTTTCTCCTGGAAACCAACAAAGTTGTTATGACTTTAGAGTTCATGCATCTGCTTTACAGAATACTATGAAATCTGTGAAACAATTCTACAGGTCTGCATTGATAACTTTTATGTATTTCATTTTACTTTAAAATGTACATTAAAAGTTTTAGTAAAAAATTAATATTAATATATGGACTTATTGAGTACAGAATGTATATATTATACATAACTTTTCCCTTTTTCTCTTTTTAAATGCTTCTATTATATTGAAATTATTTCCACATTAATTTCTAAATGAATGTTACGTTTGAATATTAATGCTTGATATGTGTGATTTTTCTTCAGTTATCTGCACACTGTAATTATAAACAGACTCAATAATTAAAAAAGTGTATTAGCAAGGAAATGGACACTAAAACATAACAAGATGGAAGACATTAATTAATATAATGAGACTTACTAGAGCATAACTAGCAAAGAGTTTTGCAGTCCAGTAATACATATTTACCAGGGCAATATGCAGTAGAAACATCTCAGCATTTGCTTTACATGTGGCTGTTCTATGTGAAATTTCCAGATTTAAAACACAAATAAGGTAAACAGATGTAATGTGCTGTTTTGGGGTGTGTAAAGTAGCCCAGGATCATCTACTGGTATTTAACTGCTTTGGCAGGTTTTTGAGTTCATAATGACATATCATAAAATACAGTTTGCATGAACTGCTTCATCAGAGCTTAGGCAAGGAATGACAATGGCAGCATGACAAAGACAGTGGCTCTGATGGTAAGTAGCACAGAGGTAGTGTGAAAGATTATGGATCTTTGGATTTTAACCTGTAGTGGGAGTGAGCTGAAAAGGGAGGACGAACAAGAAATGGAATGGAAAAGCATCTCTTTCTTTTTGATCATTAATACTGGAAAGAAAAAAAAATCCATGCTTAAGCAATCAGGAGGATGGAATGACATGGTCAGTGATGGGCTTAGAGAGGGGAAAAATAGGGTAAGAATAGTATGGCATACCAAGCTTCTATCACACTTAAGGACATACCAAACAGTTGCATAACTGATTTAGGAAGTAAAGCTTTACTCACAGAGAAGAACATAGAATATGTATGTATATGCAAGAACTCATAGCTAATTCATTGTTTAATGAGCCAGCAATTCTATGTGGTAAAAAAAAGAAGCCGTGCTGAAATGATAAAACAACTTACCCTGGGAGCACAGAATAAGCTAAGTGATCAAATGCACCTATGCTAAGAAGAGTTGTATGTTTTTAGGGGTCCCAAAAATCATAAGACACTCATTTTGATAATGATACCTTGAATGATATTTTGAAATCAGTGTATCTCACAGTACTGTAAAGGTCCTTTTGTCTGATGTGTTGTCTGTTGTTCAAAACTAGTCAGCAACATAGAAAGAGTGAAAAGCAAATGGTTCCAGCAAGGAGCTAGATAGCTGGCTGGAAGTACAGTGAGAAGGTGCAAGCTCCCAGCAGGTACATAGTGCACCCTACCTGGTCTACAGTACTCTGTGTGTCCAATCTACAGCTTCTTATAGTGAAACAATTAAATGTAAAACAACCTGAAAGAGCATTTTAAATGGTGCACCAGTCATATTACCAGTTAGTAACTTCCTTGTCACACTTAGCATAGCTGCCTAGAGCAGACCCTGATTCTGCACAACAACAGTGATACTAGCATGACTACCCACTCCCATGACAAATACTCATAGTCTGATGAGTCACTTGGGACGTCTCTGGGAATTTTAATATCATACTTCATATCATGGTCAGCATTGTAGAACTATGTACTTCAAATCTATATCTGGTAAAAAAGCTACATATTTGGAAAAATATGAGGAAGAATGAAACAATTCTATATCAAAATAAAAAATACAATTCTGAGTTTGTCCTTCCCCTTGTGCACGTGCAAAGCATGTGCATTAAGCATGTGGCATCTATGTTCAGACTCTTCCTCCAATAATTCCAGTGATGGTGCAGACTAAACTTTCCCATAATCTTCCTAATCTGTAATAACTGACATCATCCTTATATATGCCCCACTCTAAGATTTCTAACATCTCCTACAGTAATATTTCACAGGAGACCTTTGAGCTTAGGTTAGTTTAATACCCTGGTTTATCTGACTACATTTTCTGCAGACCAATAACTGGTTCATCTCTACATTCCACCTGATATATAATTTGGATTTTGTCAGCCTTAACAATTTTTACAGATTACCAATCATATTTACCATCTCAGAATGCCTTTCATTCAAACCCCATAGGTCAACTGTGTTCTTATATTTAGGTATAACCAGTTGTCAGGTAAAGCTCTGCAAAACTGCTAATGAGTAGATGCCATACTTAAAGGTCTAGTGTGAAAAAGCATCATCTAAACCTAAACAAATGCCTAAAATTGTAGCATTTTCTATTTGTCCTATCCTCTATGTCTACTGAAGGTGATGTACCTTTTTTTTTAAAACAATTTTATTGATTTTAAAGAGATAAGTATAAACAATTACATATTCTTTTAACATAAACATATTTATAATTCAAAAGATGTTCACATAGACATTCACATAACAATGTTTAACAAATAAAATGAAATTACTAAAACTATTTACAAAGACATCCTTTGAATATCATTATGTTGACTAGTATTTGATTTTTCCATATATATATATGTAACACATAGAGAGGTTGAAATTTAATTTTGTTATCGTTGTCAATCTCTTTTTACAACATTCTGTAAATTAACCCATAAATGATAGTTATAAGTTTTTTCTAGATGTTCTAGATGTCATAGTTGCAATCTGTAATTGACAAACTTCTATTAGAATTTTCTTAAAATCATTATAGGAAGGAGAGGATTCAGATATCCAGTTCCTTATTATAGTTTTCTTGGCAACTGCTAGTATTGCCCAAAGTAAGGAATGTTTAACTTTTTACACAACCAGGTATGGGTGTATTGAAGAGTATTAATGCTTTGGTCAAAATAAAATTATCTGTGAATATTGCTTGCAGGAATTCATTAATGTTTTTCCAAAACACACTTAAAGCAGGACAGTCATAAAACATATGGGTCCAATCAATGTTTATATTAGACTTACATCTGTTACATATATTTTGTTTACCATTAATTTTGCTCATTAGTTGAGGAGTGTAGAAGGATCTATATAAAAATCTCCAGGAATATATTTTCCATTTAAATGAATGTGTTGTTTTCCCTGCATATTCTAATATATTTGTTTTATCTAGATCCTTTGGAAGTATTTTATTTGTTATATAAAATAGTTTCAAAAATCAGCTGGACAACAATGTGTTTCTTCTCTAATAAGTCTGTATATAAATGCCATTTTGTCTGAATAAGTTTGTTTATGTTGAATAACTGAATTTAAAAAAAACTAGTAGTATACTAGTGACCTGTTTATTAGCAGGAGTAATCAGGTCTATCTTATTTTGCAAAAATAATCTGAGGGATTGTATGTTAAGCTGTCAGGTAAAGCTCTGCAAAACTGCTAATGAGTAGATGCCATACTTACAGGTCTAGTGTGAAAAAGCATCATCTAAACCTAAACAAATGCCTAAAATTGTAGCATTTTCTGTTTGTCCTATCCTCTATGACTACTGAAGGTGATGTACCTTTTTTTTAAAACAATTTTATTGATTTTAACAAGATAAGTATAAACAATTACATATTCTTTTAACATAAACATATTTAGTGCTGTGTTTACTGCCCAAATCGCTACTGTGCCTTTTATGTTAGCTTATGTACTTTTTTATTCTTATTTTTGTATTAATTAGTTTCCTTATGCTCTGATCTCATTTTTTGCATTAAAGTGGCAACAACAAAAGTACACTTACAGTAAAACTTTTCTTATTTGTAATATGAACGAAACCAGAGATAGCAAACCAGGTACCGACAGTAAAATCAGCAGTAAATCCAGCATGTACACAGTCTATACGTATTCATCAAATAACCAGTGCCCAGTAGTCCAATACGTTTGAGCGTTTATTTTAAAACAGTTAAAACAGGTTAGCGCTTTCACCGAAGTGGCTTCCTCAGACCTTCATGTTTAATCAATTAATGAGCAGTTTATATATCACAACTAGGCGGGAAAAATCATTCATATTTAAAGATACATTACTGCTTGTAAATAAAACATTAAAAGCATCTCATTCAATGAAACCTTTGTTGAAAACAACCTATAAACATTAAAATTTCTTCACTAAATAACATCTAATATGTCTTAACATAATTAATGTAAAGCATACTATACAATATTAATACTACACACAAACTTATCTATTGCAGCTCATCTATGCAGTCTTTTTGATTTCAAAAATGGTTTTACTGGAACCATACCATTAAGACCAGGTGGGACATCAGACCTCAGCTTGATGATCCAATTCGCCTCCCTCGTTTCAGTATAGGTCCTGATGTCACCCCCCTAGGTCCTGGTATGATTTGCTCTACTATTAAAAACTTAAAAACATGTGTATCCCCTCTATCCATGACGTGTCTTGCCAAGGCATTTGTTTTTAATCCAATCCTAATATTATAAACATGCTCACGTATTCTATCCCTCAACACCCTATTGGTTTTGCCAATATAGAATGCTTGGCATTCCACACAGGAAGCCAAGTAGACCACATTGGATGTTAAACAAGTCCCATTTACTTTAAATTCATATTCTCTTGATGTTGTTGGATGTATAAACACATTGTCTGTATTAATAAAACTACAAAAATTACATTTATTACACTTCACTGTTCCATATGATTCTATATTGTCATTACCCATCTGTCCTCTAGGGTAACACAATAATCTTTTTAAATTCTTTTTATTTTTATAGACAAACTTGGGTGTCTCCCCAACAATACCTTTAAGTTCATGGTCTACGGTTAAGACATCCCAGTGTCCTCTCACAATATCTTTTATATTCCCCACATCACTAGTGTAAAATATGGAGCATGCTGTACCTCTCTCCATTATTCTTTCATTACGTCCCATATATGACTCCTGTATCGTGGTCTTACTACATAAGTGCCTATCACTAAAGTAGGGTGCAGCTCTATTCTCTCTGAGCATAGACATATCTGAAAATCCCTTTGAAATCTCATTAACTGAGTAACCTCTGGACAAGAATCTATCACTCAATTCATTAAGCTCTTTATTATATCCTGATTCCGTGGGGTTATATCTAGATATGCAAAATGCTTGTCCTTTCACTACATTATGGTATACATACCCTGGGTGCATGCTTGTCCTGTGAAGTAGTGCGTTCTTATGACATCTCTTCCTGAATACCCCCGTATTTACCAATCCATTAGGTAACCTTTCTATATAGATATCTAGGAAGGGTAATTTGATTTCTGAAGATTCATATGTGAACCTAAGATATCCATTACTAGAGTTCATTTCCTCTACAAATCGTGCCAGTTCAGTGGACGTACCTGTCCATATAAGAAACAGGTCATCCACGAAACGCCTATAGAAGGGAACAAACTCCTTGAAAAGATGCATGGAAAACAGATGGACATACTCCCATTCTGCCATGTACAGGTTGGCGTAGCTATTGGCACACGAGGTGCCCATAGCTACGC
>NC_056744.1:1407584654-1407629654 GCF_019279795.1 Protopterus annectens
GTAACAAAACCTCCAGGTTGGTGGCACAGCACGAAGCATCAGAGACTATCCATGTGCAACTAACAGTGGGTAAAGCTGCCTTCCAGTTTATAGCCTGCTACAGACCACCCTCCCAAACCCAAGAACCCCACTTGGCCTTCCTGAGAACACTGGAAAATATGAAGGTCTCTCCAAACACCATTATATTGGGCGACTTCAACTACCCAAACATAGACTGGGAGCATTACTCTAGCTCCAACACCCTATTTATAATTTATAAACTCAAATGCTATGGAACAACTTGTTACCACTCCCACAAGAGGGGAAAACATACTGAACCTGATCATCACCAACATGGGGACTCTATGCTCAAGACCAGAAGTGTATCCCTCACTGGTAAGATCAGACAATAAACTAATCTCACTGGATATTCACATCCCGACCCCCACCCCCTGCCCAGAAAACCACAGTGAAATTTTTTAAATTGGGAGGTAGAGGTTGTGGAGGTTATGTGGGTTGTGAGTGTATTCCAGATTCTGGCAACAGAGCAGGCAGGAGCAACTTTAGGTCAACTAGTGCCCTAGGCAAAAGGGCTCCACGGTGCCCCTCACCACACCAGCTGGTCCCCCCATCCTGGTCTACCTACACCAAATAAATACTGGAAAAGTGCGCCTACTAGAGCGGCGACCGCCTAGTTGGCCTATACCTAAGGCCTACTGTGAGAGCAGGCAAAGAGGAGAAGCGGGTCATGCACAGTCTTCTCTCACGATGCATCATTTGTTACACTCTAGATTAAATTAGCTAAGCGGGTTGTCTTAAGACATCGATCTACTTCGTCCTATATGTTTTGAATTGGTTCTGTTATTGCTGAGCTTGTTGGCTCTGGTTGTGACTGAAAAGGGTCTTTGGACTAATCCACCCAGCCTGGTTAGCAAATAAGCAAAAAAATACAACTGCAACATGTTTATCTCACATTCTTATTTCCAAGAAACAATAGTGGTCTCAGAGGAAAAACTTGAAACTTCAATAAAATGCAGTAATAAACGAAATCGAGTAAAATACAACCAAAAATGAATCTGTAGAGTAGTGAAAACCGGAGTGCAATGTACTGTAATGTAGTATTTGTGCTATACCAAAGACTATGCTAAACGCATTCTCTGAAAGCATTTCTGAGCACTATGAAGGCGGCAGCGTTTGTTTTCAGGATAAAATCACAGACTTAGGATATTGAAGTGATAAAGGTTTCCTGTTTTGGAGGTTAGATTTTATGAGACAGCCGCTTTATTATGAGGACTTAAAAGTCTTACAACATGCAACTTTACCTGTATAGTTTATGCTGGTGAAGGCCATATATTTATATATGTGTGTGTGTGTGTGTGTGTGTGTGTGTAAGGAACACTGGCTGCGACCTAATTTTGTTTTTTTTTCCTTCGTCTGCTTTCTAAGGAGGGTAGCTAACGGTTTGGATTTCCCCCCACTGGAAATGTATCCTGACGTGACTCTGTCCAACCAAAAGAGTCAGTGCGCGTGTGATACGATTACAGATTTCCTTTTTTTCCAACCAGAATTAACCAGTATGTAGTGAACAAGAATGAACACTGTCGAAGACGTATCTAGTTTCCGATATACTGCTACCTAACTAGCTGTCTGTGTTGTATGTAACCGTAGACTGGCACACTATGGGCAATTCATCTTCCGAGGAGTGCCCTGTTGTCACTAACTACTACAATTGTGTTACCCATCTTTTTATTTGTTGTACTTGTTACGCCACTCTAGGGGCTTGAGTTACAAGAGACATTTCACAAGGATGCACGTCTTTACAGTAGCAACTTTAGCTCAGTTAGGAAAATAATGCTGACTTACCAATTTAGCAGATCTCAGGAAAAAGACGATACGAGCAGAGCTTCCCACAACAGGTTCCTTCAGCAAAATACTGCCTACTAGAAACAGCAACAGGAAAAGAACTACCCTTGCTCCTGCAGCTCTATTTGAGGACTCCAAGGCTAGGGGAAGGACAAGGCATCGGTAACGTCACAGAATGGGTGGGTTTGATTGTTTGAGGCCAGCCGTGGTGATGTCACTTCGGGGGGAGGGAACTTTAAAAAAAAAAAAAATACCAAGAATGCATGGCCGTGATGACGTGAGTAATTGGAAGACACCGGCCAGTTTGTCTCAAACGCGAGAGAATCTTTTAGAAACGGAAACACTCACTGTACGCTAAGTTAGGCTTGTTTGGAAAAAGTCAGGGGAATTAAAATTTTTTAAATGACGCTTTGTTGATCATTAATGCAGGAATGTATATATAGGGATGAAAAATGCAGGGAAGTTGAGGAATTCATTTTAAAAAGGCGTTGTACTCCTTTAAATTACAACTGATTTAAAATGGTATTTAAAACCAACTGGTAGAATAAAATAAAATAAAATTAGTCATGTAAACAATGTGGCAATTTTCAAGTTCCAGTACACTTTTAATTGAACAGTAGTAGTTTAGTCCAGGCTTCCTAAAAGTGTTCAGCTTTAATTGCCACATGAGTTCATGTTTCTTCAGAATATTCAGGATGTCTCCTTCAAGATCATCCATGTCTATGCAATCCAGGATCTGGAACTTAAAACCTGTGTGTCTTTTATGAAGAGAAAGGTGTTTGGCAAGTGCATTATTTTTCCATCCAGAGCGGATTTCTGACAGATGACATGAAATCCTACGCTTGAGTTTATTTACAGTCTTGCCCACATAGAATGCATCACATTCATTGCACTGTGCCCTGTAAATTACTTTTGTAGTGTTACAGTCACCCCTTGCACTGGTCTTAATCTTCTTCTTCTTTCGGCTTTTCCCGGTTAGGGGTCGCCACAGCGGAACTCCGGTCTGCTAATGATTGGCAGTAGATTTTTACCGTGCCGAGGTGCCAGCTCGACGCCCAACCTTCAACAAAAGCACACCCATTCACGCATGTCTTTCGAAGGCCACTCGACCGCAGGGAGGACATGCAGACTTTCTTTAAATAAGGGCAATAAAAACTATCACATTGCTTTATAAATATACAAAATGTACAATTAGTTTCACATCTTTTAGTGTTCCTCTCATATGGTCTAGGTTTAAATTCAACAAAACTTCTAATGCTCCTGGCCTTCCTATAAGCAAAAGATGGGGCTTCACCTAAGATGTTAATCAGAAAAGGGTTTTCTTCAATAACATTTTTGATACTGTGATAATCCAAAGTGTATGTCGGGATGCAGCTGTTTTTGCATTTGTTATTCTCTGTGGAATTTCTTAACATTCTCCTACTGGGGAGGTTGAGTGAAGGTGCTTCAGCCCATTTAGTGGGCTGTTTAGAGACTTCGGGGATATCACGGAGATTACGTTTTTTTTTTTTTTTTTTGCTCATATGTTTGTTCTTACAAATTGTGAAAGTAGGAGGAATCATTTATCTGCAGAGTTGATGTCTTTTCCATATGCTCCTCAATGTATGGGTTTAGAATCTGACCTCAGATGTGACTTTGGCAATTTCTAAGCTTTAGGTCCAGTGCTCAGGCTCCACCCCTACTCATAATTCCTGTCTAATTTCTCATTTTACCTCCATAAGCAATTGAAGGAACTTAGTGCACATGAAAGTCTTTAATGAAATTTCTCAGAAGGATGTTTTTTTTTATTTATTTGGATTTGACTTTTTTATTTGATTTGTATATCCCACTCCTCTATTAGCATTTTCTGCATATTGTCCCCCCTTCAAAATTTCTTCTCTTCTTTTTTCCTTTCTATAACTCCGGATGTGGGGTTTTATAAAAAAAAATAGGGAGGATGATATTTCATTTTTGTAAGTGTTTTTACCTCTTTTTCTTTATTTAGGGTAGAAGATAAGCATTCACGCTTTAATAAATGTATAGTTTGTTCTCACAAGCTTCCAAATTTGGACACAGACGACAAGTATATATTGTTTGGGGATTTTTTTTTTAAACAAGAAACATCTTTATTAAATTATCACTCATGACATAGGCAATCTTATGTAAATGAAAACAAATCATATTGACATAATCCCAGCTGCAAGCATTTTATATCACAAACTATACTGAAACAATCCTAGTTGCAGACATTATACATCACGTATTATCTACCCAGTCGTTGTCAGTCAAACATTACATAGCTCATTCAAGTCCTACCTTCTTTTAAATCTCATTCCTCCCCTATAAGTATTGTTTCCACAATTCACATTTTTTCCTGTGTAATTTGCGCCTACCCTTTTTAAAGATCCCAATTCCAGTTGTTTTTTCTCTGTTACTATATTCACTACTTCTAGTACGGTTGGTTTAGACTTTCATTTCCATTTTCTAGTAATTGCTGTTTTGGCAACCACCATAATTAGACTCAGCAAGGCCTTACTCTGTCTAAGCAATTCTGATCTGTATCATAGCTCATAAAAATCATTTCCTTAGTTACACCAATTTGCTCATCTAGTATCTCTAACAGAGTAATCTGCAGAGAATCTTTAAAGTCTGCCAATTCATTATACTCTCAGAAAATATGTTCTCAATTATCTCTTTCTTTCCCATCACACCTCCAACATTTGCTGTCCACCTGAGGAATTCTCTGGAGTCTGCTTGGAGTGTAAAAATATCTATGTAAATATTCCAAGCAAAAATCCTAAATCTTCTAGATTTTGTTGCATATTTGGGAGACGTACATGTATCCTCCATAGGTTCATAGGTGTTTAATAGGCTCACGAACACAAGGGCTCTTTTAAGCCTAGCCATGCAGCCTACATCTCTGATGAGTTCTGATACCCTTGATAAATGTACGCATGGGCCTGGGAAATTAATCATTTACAGGTTACCTGTTTGCATCAGAGACTTAGGTGCCAAACCAGGGATATATTTCTGGTTTCCCATCCAATTTTCCAAGTTGCACTTGAATTGGATTAGGGAGGAGCTCTGCTTCACATGGATGGGGAGCTTGTTCCATAGACATAGTAGTCTCTGGGATATGTACCTATTTCTCCAGCAGGTCCTATTTATATCACAGGCAAGGTTTAAATCTTTAGAATGGGTATTTCTGGTACTGTTTGTTTTGTGGTTATGCAGGAGGTCCATCAGAGTGGGGTCTGACAATGCCCTGTATGCCAGGCATAGATCTCCCCTCAAAAGCCTGTAGGAGACAGAGTACAGGGACAGGGCCTTGAGGCAGTCTGCATAAGACATATTACTTATGCCTTGTATTCTTTTAGTGAGGAACCTCTGTGGACGTTCCAGTTGTTGTATATGCCTGGTTAGTACCTTTGTTTATAAGTTGCGCAACATAGAATGATTTCCTCAATATGATAGTTATCAGGGATGGATGACTTCCCAAAGGATATTATTATGCATTTCTTGGCATTTAGTTTTAGTCCATGACTCTGACACCAGTTGTTTGTCTCTGGCAACCCCTCCTGAAGAACATTTTTGTCAGTGGGAGATTCAATGACAGCTCCTAATTTGCAATCATCTGCAAATGTAGTTAGCCAGAGACCACTGACATTGGCCTTGACTTCTGAGAAGTAAATTCCAAAAAGGAGCGGTCCAAGGACCAATCCCTGAGGATCACCACTTGTGACTGGCCTCTTTGTAGAGGTTGAATCCCCACTTCTAACTTCCTGGGTCCTGTCTGTGAGTCAGTTGGCTATTCACTGGGTGACATACGGGTTTGTACCTAACCTCTTGAGTTTGTCAACAATGCCCGAGTGGGGTATTGTGTCAAATGCCTTGGCCAGACCAAGGTAGGCAGCGTGAATGATTTTGCCCTCATCTATTGCTTTGGTGACCTTCTCAAAGAAGTCCACCAGATTGAGTAGGCATGATCTGCCCTTTACAAAACCTAACTGGGTTGGGTCCAGTGTCTGGACGTTTACTATATCTCTGTTGTTCATCTCTGTGATAAGTCTTTCCATGGCTTTACATATAAGATTAGTGAGAATTATGGCCCTGTAGTTTCCAGGGCCTGTAGATGGCCCACCTTTGTACAGAGGGATGACTGTTGCATCTCTCCATTCATGAGGTACGAAGCCTGTTTGGAGGCTATATTTAAATAGTAATTCCAGAGGCCCTGATAGCTCATGTTTCATGCTATTTAGAAAGCGTTCTGGGATATTGTCTGGGCCCATTGATGCATTGATCTTGGTCTTAGAGAGAGCATTAAGGACCTGTTCCCTAGTGATAGTAGGGGGAGTTATATTTGATGATATTTCCTGGGGAAAGGTTGAGGGGGGGGAGAGGAGTAAAGTTGGAGCTAAATTTATCAGCCAGGAGGTTTGCTATATCTTCTGGCTCAGTATTGGTGGCTCCATTTACAATGAGCTCTGCACACAATTGTGTATTGCCTTTGAGGTTGCAGACATAGCTAAAGAATGCTTTGTGGTTGTTCTTGTCCTGGGAGGCCAAACTTACCTCAAATTTGGCTTTGGTAGACTTTATTTGGCCTCTGAGTTGTTTGTGTAGTTTAATGAGAGTGCTTTCATCCTGCTAGGTGCTGCACCTCTTAATTTTTGCCATGATTTTCTTCCTCCTGTTATGCATCCGACTGATTTTGTGATTCCCCAAGGTGGCTTGTTTTTTGAGTTAGTTCTGTACGTCTTCCTGGTGGGTACAGCTGCCTCTGTACAGCTGTTAACATGCTTGTACAGGGTTTCTGTGAACAGTTCTGCATAGGCAGAAGTGTTCTTGGGGTATACAGGGGCTTGAAATGTTGCCAGGTTCTTACTTAATAGCAGGAGGTTAGCCTTATAATAGTTCCTGAATATTGAGGAAGCGGATGTAATCTGTGAAAGCACTTACCTTGTTGTGTTGCTATTAAAGAGTGCTGTGTTGGAACCAGTTTGCCTTTTTCTTCACTAGTTCCTGAATATTGCCAGTTTAGCTGGGGGTCCAGGTTTTATTTTTACTTCAAAGGAGACCATTTTGTAGTCTGACCTTACCAGGGAAGGCATTACAGTAGGGGGTGTGCAGCACTCTCCCATATTAATGAGGACCAGATCCAGTATGGTTGCACCCCTGGTTGGTGTATTGACTGTGTGATCCAGGGAGTTTGTGTTTACAAAATCCAGAAATCTCTGTGCGTGTATGTTTGATGTTGTACAGGATTCCCAGTTAATAGTGGGGTAATTAAAGTCACCCATGAATATGGTGTTGGGTTGGATGGTTAGTGTTTCTAATACGTTTAAACCATTTTTTTTTTTTTGTGTATTGCTTATCCAGTCTCTCTTCTGAATCCTTTCTAACCTTTGATTGATTCATATAGTTATCATGCAATATTTTATATGCTCTACTAATTGTTCATTTTTTAACAGTGGCTTCTGTTCTAGATTCTACTGAAAATTCAACCAGTGATGGTCTTTCATTTAGGAGCCCCTATTACTTTTCCATTGCCTGTACACTGATATCAATTCTTGATAGAGAAGGCAATCTCTAACCTGCAGTCCAAATTAATTCTTGGCATCTTCCCATTATTACCTTCCTCTCTAGTTATTTGCTCCCAATTGCTTGGCTCCTTTGCCAGTTTTCTCCAATAAATACCAGCCCCCTCTTCTCTATTATCTGTATCCCTAATTGCAGTCATCCCTCTTGACAGAATCTCCCTTCTCCATTCCCATGTTGCTTAGTTCTTGGAATACTTTCTGCTACTTTATGAATATAATATTCTGTATGATTATTGTTATTCTCCTTAAAGAGTTGTATCCAAAATCCCAGTCTCCTTTTTTCTTGACCTTCCCGCATCTCATCATCATCCCATTCCCCTTTGAATTACAGGTTTCTGCTTGTGCTATGTAAAGGAGTCTTAACTGTGTAGCTGTGAAATACCATTTCAGATCAGGTAATCCCAATCCACCTTGTTCTATTGGAACCTCCCACATAAAATCCTTCACTTCTTTATTAATTGTTATCCACAGCTTCTCCTCTGGTTGATAAAAATAAGTCTGACCTGTGTATAAGACTAAAGGGACTAAAAATATTTTAACTGCTTGCATCTTACTATCCATATCTGTATAACAAAGCTTCCATTTTCTCAGTTTTTGTATTACCTTTTGTTTAGTCTCTTCCAACATATCTTTAGCTGCCACACTGGAATCGTTTTTAATACATACTTCTAAATACTTCATTTTATCATGTCCCCATAAATATGAATGTTGCTGAACTATTTTGTGTGTGGGTACAAATTTTACCGCTATTGCCTTCATTAATTTTATATCCCAAAAAGATCTGAAACTGTCTCAAAATGTTCCACAGCACTGTAATGCTCTCTCTGGTTTTGTCAAATATAACATAATATCATCTGCAAATAGACAGCTTTTTTTGACTACCATACCAGTTATATCCTTGAATTTGTGAGTCCATTATTTTCTTTGCCAGTGGTTTTAAATATAGCGCAAATAACAAAGAGGAAAGAGGACACCCCTGGCTGGTTCCTCTGCTCGAGCAGAAATTATCAGAGAGATCACAACTCACTTTAATTTTTGCCTCCAATCCCTCACATATCCTCCTAATCAACCTTATAATTTTATCAGGGAATGCAAATGCTTCCATTGCCCTGCCTCATAAAGTCCCAGCTTATTCTGCCAAATGCTTTGTCTTCATCAAGACCCACCATCAACAATGGTATTTTCTTATATTCTGCTTCCCTCTGGATAATCAGTGTTCTGTTAATGTCATCAAATGTTTGCCTCCCTTCCACAAAACCACATTGATCCATATCTATTAATTTTGTTATCAGTTTTGCCATTCTTTTAGCCATTATAGAAATAAACACTTTATAATCATGGTTTAGTATTGAAATGGGCCTGTATGAAGCTGGATCTGATAGATATTTACCCTGTTTACATATTATAGCTACCACCATTTTCTTGCAGGATGTTGGTACTTCTCCTTCTCTTAAAATGCTGTTAAAACCTTCCAGATCTTTATCATTTGTTCCCTCCTAGCTTCCATACTTCCACAGGAATGCCATTTATTCCTGTATACTTTTCTTTAGATTGGTTATACATCACCATTTTTATCTCATCTCCTCCTAGCATAACTGTTAGTAATTCAGAGTTATCTACCTCTAACCTTGGCATATGTAATTCTTTCATAAACATTTCCATTTGTACCTTTTCTTGAGTTCCATATTTCACTGCTTTATACAGACTTTCATAGAATTTCCAAAATATTTCCAATACCTCTACAGGATCTCTTGTTACCGTCCTTGTTATAGGCTCCTTAAGCTTGGTGACAGCCCTTTCTACTTTCTCTTGCCTGAGTTGTTGTGCTAAAAGCTTTTGTGCTGTAAAGTTGTTTTCAAAACTCAGTTGTTTAACAGCAAGCTTTCTGAACTCATGCCTATTATTGAGATAATCCCTTATTTTCTTTTTAGCATTCTGCAGTTGCTCCTCCTCTTGTTTTGTGAGATTCCCCATATTGTGCAATGCTTTAACATTTGTCAATCCCTCAGAATAATTCTTGTTACGTCTTAACCATATCTCTGTTTCTTTTGTTTCTACCCTATTTTAATCTTCACTTTAATTTTATCCCAATCCCTAGCTATATTTTCAGAAGAAATGGCCATCTTCTCTAATAGCCCCTAATTAACTTTCACTACCCATTCCTTAAATTCCTGTCTTTTCAACAAATTGGTGGGAAAGCACCAGTGTCTCATTTTATTCCATTACTCTGTGTTTTGATTTTAGTTATTATTGGCACATGATCAGGAATAGTTATTGGGTGTGTATCAAGACCTTCAATTAAATGCACATGTTCCTGTGAAATGCAAATTCTGTCTAGCCTAACCCAGTTTTTGAATCTTAGGGAATAATATGTAAATTTACTCAAAACTCCTAGTACTGAATTTGTATCTTCCATGCCAAGTATTTTCATAAATTTATTAAAAAATCTATCTTCATTTGTTATACCTTCCCTTTTGGGTCCCCCAGGACACATCTTTACTGCTGCAAATCAAATTCCAGTCCCCGTCTGTAAGTAATATTCCTTGCTGAAAGCTGATTATTCTCCCAAATTTTCTTAAGCTCCATTATAGCAGTTTTAGGTAGAATATAAATACATGCCAGTGTAATCCTCCTCCCTTGCTAGTAGCCCCTTAGTACTACAAATCTATTATTATTGTCTTGTTTATCCTCTTCTATCACTATTGGAGCTCATCTTGCAATTAATATAAATACTCTTCTTCTTTGCCTTTTTTCCCAGGTATTCCACTGAATAACCATCCTGAAAACTTTTCTTTATGAAGTTCACATTGGGTCATAGGTGCGTACTAGGCTAATGGCCCTGGAGCCTTTACAAGCCTAACCCATAGGATTACCCTGGCATCGTGCCAACCAACATTAGTTCCCAGTGTCTCTATCGAGTAGAGCCATTGGAGTGATCCCAGGGGTGAATTTTCTATTTCCCATTCACTCATTAAGATTTCTCTTGAAGAGGACCAGTGAGGTGCTCTGTTTGACATGTATGGGAAGTCTATTCCATAGCATGGGCAGTCTCTGGGTTATGAACCTGTCCCTCCAGCTTCTTCTGTTGATTGTGATAATAAGGTTGAGGTCTCTGGAGCGCATGTGGTGCAGAGGGATTGGGATTTCTTTAGATGTAGCATTTCTAACAGAGTTGAGTCAGACATGGCTTTGTAAGTCAAGCAGAGATCGCCTCTAAGTAAGCGATATGAGACAGAGAATAGTTGGAGTTTTTTGAGTCTGTCCATATAGGACAAGTGTTTAAGGCCCAGGATCCTCTTTGTGAGGTACTTTTGTGGCCTCTCCAGTTGTTGCAGGTGTCTAGTGAGGTACATGCCAAATGGGGCATTGTACTTGATGATTGGCCTAATGAGGGAAGAGTAGAGGAAGACCATACCTTTTTCTTCCTAGATGCAAAACCCTTAGTAATAAGATGTGCTACATAGAAAGACTTTCTGACCACAGTGGTAATGTGGTGGTCAAAAGAGAGGTTGCTGTCAACCTGTGCTCCCAGATCTCTTATAACGCCATCTGTGTTCAGTGGACTACCACTGATGTGGTAATTCATGGGAACCGGGTTTTATCCAAAGGGGATGACGTCACATTTTTTGGCATTGAGCTTAAGGCCATGGTTCTGACACCAGTCGTTGGTCTCAGTGAGGCCTTTCTGTCGGATGTCAGCATCACTTGGGGACTTATTGCTCCCAACTTGCAATTGTCTGTGAACTTTGTCAGCGAGAGTCCCTTTGTGTTGGCCTGGACTTCAGAAAAGTAGATACCAAACAGGAGAGGACCCAGGACTGAACCCTGTGGGACTCCACCCGTGACTGGTCGGCAGTCTGACTTGGAGTCAGCTACTTTCACACTGTGGGTTCTATCTGTGAGCCAATTTGCAGCCCACCTAGTGATATAGGGGTTGATGCCTAGCTTAGTGAGGGTTTTCTATGATTCCTGAGTGGGGAATGGTATCAAAGGCCTTGGCCAGGTCAAGGTAGGCTGTATGAACCACCTTGCCTTCATCCACAGCTCTGGTGACTGACTCAAAGAAGTTGAGCAGCATGATCTACCCTTCACAAAACCAAACTGTGTGGGATACAGAGTTTGGAGATTCCCTATATCCTTGTTTATTGGGTCCATGATGTTTCTTTGCATATCAGACTCGTCAGGCTAATGGGGTAATAGTTCCCAGGGTCTGTAGTCACTCCTCCTTTGTGGAGAGGGATGACTATAGCAGTGCGCCATTTGGTAGGGACAAAGCCTGAGTTGAGGCTGTGATTGAAGAGGGCACACAGGTGAGGTGCCAGTTCACTCTGTACTTCATGTAGAACACAGCCAGGGATATTGTCAGGTCCCATGGAAGCTGTATTCTTGGCCTTGGACAGTTACTGTTGCAGCAGTAATACTGGGTGCCTGGCAGTCTACTGGTATTGTGATTGGTCATGTGGGGGGGGGGGGGAGTAAAGTTGGCACTGAATCTGTCTGCCAGTATATTGGCAATATCTGTTGGCTAGGTATAGGATGTACCGTTGTTCAGTAGCTCAGAGCAATCTGGGAATTGCTGTGGAGATTCTTTACATAACTACAGAAGGCCTTGTGGTTGTCTTTACTATCTGTTGCAATTTTGTTTTCATAGCTACCTTTAGAGGATTTGATGAAGGATCTCAACTTTTTGTTGAGGTTGATAAAGGAGTTTTTTCCAGTCTTGGGACTTCACCTTATTCCACATTAGTTTCCTCCTCCTGTTGTAGAGTTTGTTTATGGCAGGGGACCACCAGATTGGCTTCCTTTTTTTTTGGAGTAGAGCGTCTTGGCTCTATTGGGTATGGCGAGATCCATGCATTTGTGTACGTGTTCATACAGTAAATTGCTGTATGATTCAGCTGTCATGCAACTATTCTCCATTTGCATGGGTGCCGTGAAGTTAGCCACCTCTGTTTTTAGAAGCCCAAAGTTAGCTTTGGAGAAGTTTTTCATGGTGGTTACCTTTGCAGGGGTGGGGGATGGGAGGGATGTGAATTTCCAAAGTGATTAGTTTGTGGTCGGATCTAACCAGGGAAGAGTTGACTCTTGGTGTAGAGCAATGGTCGCTCATGTTAGCAATGACCAGGTCAGGGATGTTGCTACCTCTATTGGGGGTAAGAATGAACTAGTCCAGGGCATTGGAATTAATGAATTCCAGGAAACATTGGGCAAGTGTATTGGTACATGAGTAGGTTTCCCAGTTAATAGAGGGGTAGTTGAAGTTGCCCAGTATGAGAGTGTTAGGTTGGACCCTAATATTCTCCAGGGTGCTTAGGAATGTGGAGTGGATTCAGAGTGTTTCTCTATTTGGACGAATGGCTCCTTACCACACCAACCAGTCATCTACTAGTGAAAGCCAAAGATTATTTGCTTCACCTGGCACTCTCACTGGGAATCACCATCAACATACACAAATCCCATTATCAACCAGTTCATGTTATAGACTTTATAGGAGCTTGCTTAGACACAGTCAGTTGTCTAGCCCTTCAGCCTCAGAACGGAATTCTTACATTGAAAACACACATCAGATTGTTTCTATTCCAGCACCTCCAGCAAGACTGGTCCTCAAAGCATATGGATCGATGTCTGCTACTATAACTCTGATTCCCACTGTACACTTACACATGAGAATTCTTCAATGGACCATAGCGGTGCAATGGTACTTTCATTGTTATCCACTGAATCACCCTGTAAAATTGTCTTGAATGTGCAGAAATTCTCTTCTTTGGTGGGTCCACTTCAAAGAGATCAATGAAGGTCATCCATTTACCCTTCCTCTCCCCACTGCCACATTGACCACGGACACCTCCCAGTTAGGGTGGGGGGGCATTACTCGGGACAGACTGTTCAAGGACAGGGTCCCTACAAGAGACCAGTTTGCATATCAATGTCCCAGAGATGAGAGTAGTGATTCTAGAGTTGCAGGCCTTACAGTGTTTTCTTCCTCTAGGGACTATTTCAGTACAAATTGACAACATGTCAGTAGCCTTCTACATCAAGAAATGGGGGAATCAAGTCCTATCCCCTTTGTCAAGAAGCAATGTGATTGTGAAAGTGGGTGATCTCATCCAACCGCTTTCTTGTAATGATGCACATAATGGGGAAACACAACATTCTAGCGGACAAACTCAGCAGGACCATCCTCATGAGTGGTCTTTCAACCAATCAGTGGTGAACATGATCTTCCACACATGGGGTCAACCTTGCTACGACCTTTTTGCATCTCCCTTCAACAACAAATGCAGCAAGTTCTTTGCCCTAATCCCATCTCTGGGGCAGTTGCTGAGAGATGCCATGATCCATGTTTGGCCTTCTGGTCTCCTTTGTGCTTATCCTCTCCTGTCTCTCATCCCCATGTTTTTTCAGAAAGCACTTTGGTTGAAGTGCAGAATAATCCTCATTGCTCCCTTTTGGCCTCAACAAGTTTGGTTTCCCTTCCTTTGTTCTCATTTAGTACATCCCCCTTGGATGCTGGATCCTAGTCCATACCTCCTACCTCACCCGTCAGGGCAAGTTCACTGAGCTATTGCAGGCCTCAAGTTGACCGTATGGTTTCTGCAATTCGGGTGATGGCTGGACATTCCAGGCTCTCCTCCAAAATCCAAAAAAATCCTAGTCTCTTCTCATAAACCTTCCATTTGAAAAGTTTATAAAAGTAAATGGAAAAGGTTCTATCTTTGGGCTCATTAGAGAGAATTAGATCCCTTTACCACTCTGCTTCCAGCTGTTTTAGATTGCCTTGACTCAATTTTCCAGAGAGGAGCTAGTTTTTCCACTATTAAAATTTAGTTAGTTGCTATCTCTAACTTTTGCATAGGTGATAAAGGTTCTCCTTCATCATCATCAAAAATATGTAAGGCCTTTCCTAAAGGTACCTTCTTAGTAAGACCTCCTATAAAACACCCTATCCACCTAGAGATCTCAACATGGTTTTGCAAATTTTACTAATCTTCTCCTTTGAACCAGCAGCTAAAGTGTATTTCAAATTTCTTTCTTGGAAAACTGTGTTTCTGGTAGCTATAATTTCTGCAAGATGAGTATCTGAACTACAAGCATTGTCTTCCAAACTGCCATATTTGGTATTTCACAAGGATAGGGTTACTTTATGAACAAGACCTTCTTTCCTACCAAAAATTGCCTCTGAAACCAATATCAACCGGGTTATCAATTTACCAGTTTTCTTCCCCAGTTTTGAAAACAAAGGTGAATATACCCTTCTTCTTGATTTACATAGGCAACTTTGTTTTTACCTTCACAGGACCAAGGAATTTAGAAAAAACTGACCAGTTATTTGTCTCCTTCACTACTAAAAGATTGGGAAGACCAGTTACCAAAACAACCTAAAGCACATTCTTCCAGGTCAATGTCTACATCATGAGCCTCTATTGATGATATTTCTGCTGCTGCCACTTGGTCTAATACTCATATCTTTATTTTGCATTACAAATCAGTCATTATTTCCAGAAATAGAGTTGCCATTGGTTCCACTGTGCTCTGAAACATCCTTCCATGAGGGCCACCCAAGGTTACTTAAGCTGGGGACTCTGTCCCATTTATTGAGGAACAAATGAAAATTACATCATCAGATAAAGAAGTTATGTCCTCACCATAACATTCCATCTACATTGTTCATTTTCATTCTTACTCAACTTTCCCCCTCCTTCCTCCTGTCCTTGTCCTTGGGAGAGACCTAACAGAAGTGTTAGAAACCATAGATCTGATGTTATCTTAGTCACCATTCCTCACGTTAGGGTCTTGGATCCTATATCGGATCCGAGCCGGCATACTCAGACAAACAGCTTAGCTCAAGCTCCTCCCATCTAATGATGCTGTGCTGGCCTCTAACCCCTCAGATCTCATTTGGCACTTGATCTAGACAGACGCAGGTTGCTCCTTGTGGGTAGTAAGTAGGTTCTTTGTTTTGGGGTTTTCCCTCTCATTTAGGTTTCCCTTTGGGTAGTATGGTTCGGCTGTTATTGTAGTTGTTTCCCTTTCCCCCATCCTGGTTTTGACGTTAAGCAATTTGGTGCCCTTTTTCTTTTGGGTGTTATAGCCTTTGTTATAACTTTTGTTAAAGAAGCTTCCTTGGTGTGGTTATTGATTTTATTATTAGTAGTTTTAGGGTTTTGTCTAATTTTGTTGTAGTCTCAGACTGATTATTTGAGTTTTCGACTCTGCACGTGTTTGGATCCTTGTGTTCAGATTTTTCTCCGGCAGTATTGTTGGGGTTTGAACCATGTCAGACAAACCCTTGGGTTTCAAAAGGTGTTTCTCATGTAGTTGAAAAATTCCTTTTTCTGACTCACACGAGGAGTGTCTATTGCCTCAGCGGCGACCATCTGGAGGTTGAGTGCAGTATTTGCGCTGCCTTCAACCCCAGAGCCCTGGTCTACTGCCAAAACAAATTGCTGATTAAAGGCCTTGTTAAGGGGGGGGGCCCCTTGGTCACTGCTATCCCGACCAAAGCAGGCCCTTCAAGGGCAAAGAAGAAGGTTCCTCCACGTGAGGAGGTCCCTTTCAAATGACCCTGGCTTTTGGATCCCGAGTCCTTGGATCCAACTCTAGCTGGGGTGATGTTGGATCCGAGAGCCTCGGGTCCCAGAGTCTTTTGGGAGTCCACCCCTGGATTGGACTCCAGATCTTCAGATCTGATGCTATTAGGTCCCACTCCTGGATCCAAGGCTCCAGATTTAAAACCATGGATCCGAGGATGGGTGCATTGACTACGAATCCGACCATCTCGTATCTGAGAGATTCGAGAACAGTTGCCTTGGATCCACCGGTTCTCTCAGTTCTGAGCAGGTCTGATCCGAGACCAATTTGGAGTCTATTATAGTGGAGGAGTTTCCCTCAGATCCCTTGAGAGTAGAGCAGATGTTTTTACCCCCTTGCAGGTCTCATTCGAGACAGCACAAGAGGAGATCCTCTGAGTCCAGACACGGCTCCCTAGCCAGGTCCTTCATCTCCTCCAGATCATCCAGGAGTGTTTTTCTCATGGATATGGACAGGATGATGCTGTCCTTTCTGAAAGCTCAGATGGAGTTGGAGCTTTTGACTTTCCCAGCACACAGGTCGGGGAACCAGTCTCCCACTCCCCACTTAACCGTTCCTCATCCAACCTTTGGTTTGGATTCTCAGGGACTAGTGCATGATGCGGAGGTGATGGAAGTTTCAGGCCTCACTTTGGTCCTTACCCCATTAGGATCTGTTCCTACACCCCCAGTACAGACCATTCCCCGAACTGAGTTGCTGATTTGGGGTCCATGGGGTTAGAGTCGGGTCCAGGTTTATTGGACCGGTTTCTGTCCTAGATGCTTCAGCTTTTGATAGCTCTGGGCCGGTGCTGTCCAGTGGAGTGGGGGGTCCAGGGAGAGCTACCCTCTCTTCAGCCATGGTATTATTGGCAGGAGAGGGGGATGGAACCTCCTGCAGTCCCTCTGCTTTCCGGTGGCAAAAAGGTCCTTCTCTGCTATCAGAGCTGCCCCCCATCCACGGTTATCCTACCCATCCCCAGTATCTGAGTGGATCTCCTCATCCTGTTTCCAGTCAACACCTCCGGTCTAGCCTCCAGGGGGAGCCTCCCCCATAGGGGTCCCGTCCTCTTCCAAGTCTACCCCACAGCCTCTGGTGGAGGAAGTTCCGAGGAAGAGGACATGTAAGAGGAGACATCTCGACTATCCCATGGAGTCTTTAACTGAAGATATGGACTGATGAAGGGGATGTTTCCCCGAGATCTCTGCCCAAGGACATCTCCTTTGGAGACAAACTTGAGATCCTCAAGGACAAAGGTGGTTGGTGTGCCCAATCCCCATCCTCTGAGGAAACCGTATTTCTGGAGGCTTTCAGAATGGGCCAGTATACCTCTTGGGTGTCCCCCCCATGCTGACCCTCTTATCAATCTCATGGCTAGCAGGGCTTGGAAGGAGCCAGATACCGTGGAGTCAGTGCCTTAGAAAGTGGACAATTTTCTCAGTCCCCCAGCAGAGAAAAACCTTCTGGTCCAAGGCAGTCCCAGATGATGCTATTGTAGTGGCCGCTGCCACCAAAAAAGAGTTGGCAGAGCAGAGTTCTTCTGTCCACCCTCCCAATCGCTAATCCAGAGCTCTGGACAGATTTGGAAAGTGGGTGTTCGTTTTGGCTTCCTTTAGCCTGTGAGCCTTAAATTATCTTGCTCATTTCACATGTCTCCAGAGGGATTTGATTAAGGAGCTGTCAACTTCCCTCACGGGATCCATGTCTGAGGAGGAATTTAAGGTTGTTTCTCCCAAGCTGGCCACCCTTCATTCAGTTGCTAATTCATCCATGAGGTTAATTGCCAATGCAGCAGAAGGGTACTCATGGGCGGTGGGTTCAGGTATCATGCCTGGCTGCACCTAAGTGGGTTTGCAGAGGCCTTCAAGACATTGTTTATCAATGCCCCTTTGATGGTTCCACTCTGTTTGGTCCCAGTGTAAAAGAGATGTTGACCTGCAGTGAACAGGAAGCAAAGACATTGTCGGCCATGGGGATCAGATTTTCTACCCCTCAAAGGTCCTTTTCTAAGACCCAGAAAGGGAATAAGAAAATGTGGTTTCGTAAGGTACAATCTTCCTTACAGGATGTTCAAGATGATTCCTCTTCTAGGGGACGGGGAAAAGGTTTCAATGGCAAACGTCGCTCTAGGGGCAGAGGAGGCCCACAGAATCAAGGTTCCACCAAAAAGGAGTTGGCAGAGCAGAGTTCTTCTGTCCACCCTTCCAATCGCTAATCCAGAGCTCTGGACAGATTTGGAAAGTGGGTGATCGTTTTGGCCTCCTTTAGCCTGTGAGCCTTAAATTATCTTGCTCATTTCACACGTCTCCAGAGGGATTTGATTAAGGAGCTGTCAACTTCCCTCACGGGTTCCATGTCTGAGGAGGAATTTAAGGTTGTTTCTCCCAAGCTGGCCACCCTTCATTCGGTTGCTAATTCGTCCATGAGGTTAATTACCAAAGCAGCAGAAGGGTACTCATGGGCAGTGGGTTCAGGTATCATGCCTGGCTGCGCCTAAGTGGGTTTGCAGAGGCCTTCAACACATTGTTTATCAATGCCCCTTTGATGGTTCCACTCTGTTTGGTCCCAGTGTAAAAGAGATGTTGACCTGTAGTGAACAGGAAGCAAAGACATTGTCGGCCATGGGGATCAGATTTTCTACCCCTCAAAGGTCCTTTTCTAAGACCCAGAAAGGGAATATGAAAATGTGGTTTCATAAGGTACAATCTTCCTTACAGGATGTTCAAGATGATTCCTCTTCTAGGGGATGGGGAAAAGGTTTCAATGGCAAACGTCACTCTAGGGGCAGAGGAGGCCCACAGAATCAAGGTTCCAGGGAGCCTTTCTCTGAGAAACCTTTTCAGTGTCCCTGAGAAGTTGCCCAACTGTCTTTCCCTGGAGGCAGTTATTGGTCGGTTATCTATGCACCCTCTAGCCTGGGCAAATATTACAAACAATCATTGGGTGCTAACCATTATATCCAGAGGCTATTGCATTCCTTTTTTGGAAGAACACCCTGTCAGAAAGAGTTGGCCCAACAGGAGGTTGCGAACCTTCTTCAAAAAAGAGCTATCCAAGAGGTCCCAGCAGGGGAGAGAGGATCCGGAACTTATTCCCACTTCTATTTAGTTCCAAAGAGAACAGGGGACCTACGTCCTATTCTGGACCTCAGTCACCTAAACCTGTTTGTACAGAAGTCAAAGTTTTGGATGGTCACTGTGCAGTTGATTGTGCCCCTTTTACACAGCAATGACTGGATTTGCTCAGTGGATTTCCAGGATAAGCGCTACCATATAAAGATCAGTCGATGGTCCAAGAGATTTCTCCACTTTTGCTTGGGAGCCAACCACTTTTAGTTCAGGGCCCTGCCCTTTGGTCTCACCTCAGCCCCCCCCCCCCCCCGGGTGTTCACCAAATGCATGGCAGTGGTGGCAGCTCATTTCCAGCTGCACGGACTCCAGGTGTTTCCCTATTTGGATGATTGGCTCCTAACAGCCCCTACAAAGCATCAACTATTGGACAACATACGTACCCTACTCTCCCTGTTCCATCAGTTGGGAATTACAGTAAATGTGGCCAAGTCCTCCTTGATTCCTACTCAACATAGGGAGTTCATAGGCACTCTGTTGGATACCACCTTGCAGATTGTAGCTCTTTCTCTTCACCGAGTGTCTCTAATATGCGCTCATGTTCAAGTTCTGCTGGAGCAAACATGTCCTCCGACTTCACACATTCTCAGGGCTCTAGGATCAATGGCGGCTATCATTTACTTGATTGCTATGGGCCAGTACCACATGAGAGTTCTAAAGTGGACCTTTGCAGTTCAATGGTCAGTGTTTCTGCATGCCCTGTCGTTCACCATTTGCCTCATACCAGTGTGTCGAAAGCGTTTTTTGTGGTGGATTCACTCACCAGACCTCTTAGCAGGCAGGTCCTTCTCTCTGCCAATTCCCATGGCCACAGTCACCACAGACACTTCTCTCCTAGGCTGGGAGGGACATTTCCAGGGAAAGACAGTCCAAGGGATGTGGTCCTCCTCAGAGACCAAGCTGCACATCAGTGTTCTGGAGATGAGAGCAGTCCTTCTATCATTGCAAGCTTTTCAGGATTTCCTCCCTTGGAGAACAATTGCAGTTCTATTGGACAACATGGCAGTTGTTTGGTATATAAACAAGTAAGGGGGCACATGTCCTTATCTGCTTTGTCTCGAGGCCATGATGGTTTGGGAATGGGCGATGTCCACAAGGTGCTTTTTCATTGCAACGCACATGCTCGGAGCATCTAACATATTGGCAAACATATTGAGCAGGGCTATTCTGACCCCACATTAGTGGTCCCTGAATCCAGTGGTGGCTCAACAGATTTTCCATCTGTGGGGATATCTGAGCTGTGATCTGTTTGCATCTCCTCTCACCCACAAATGCAGCAATTTCTTTGCATTGATCCCCCCCAGAGGGGGAATCACCCAGGGATGCACTCACTCATGATTGGCCTCCAGATCTCCTGTATGCTTTTCCCCCATTACCTTTTATTCCCAAAGTACTTCAGAAAACCAGACACCTCAAGACACAGTTGATCCTCATTGCCCCCTTCTGGCCTCGGCAGGCCTGGTTCCCCCTTCTATGGTCTTATTTGAGGCATCCACCCTGGGTGCTCAATCCAACTCCGAATCTCATAGCTCATCCGTCTCTGCTTCCCCTCCCAAATCTTCAGACCCTTCATCTGACAGCATGGTATGTCCACTTTCAGGGATCTTGACTAAGTCCAGGCTAGCCTCGCCCATGAAGGATATTATCCTTGCTTCCCAGAGGTCTTCCACTAGGAAGGTATATATCAGTAAATGGAAGAGATTTTCTGTCTGGGCAAAGAACAAAAATCTGGACCCCTTTTCAGCTTCCAATCCTGAGATCCTTCTCTTTCTGACTTCTCTATTTAAGGAAGGGCCCAGTTTCTCCATGATCAAGGTTCAATTAGTGATTTCAAATTTTCATCTTAGCAATGAATCTACCTTTTCTTCTCGACTCTGTAAAGCCTTTTTGAAAGGTGTTTTTCTATTGTGACCCCCTGTTAAGCACCCATCTCCTCCATGGGATCTGGCCTTGGTGCTGCAGGCATTAAGAAAACCACCCTTCGAACTGGCTGCATCTTGTGATCTCAGATTTCTTTCTTGGAAGACTGCCCTTTTAGTGGCAGTAACTTCAGCAAAGAGAGTTTCTGAGTTACAAGCTCTTATAATTAAGCTGCCCTACTTGATTTTCCATAAGGACAGAGTGTCTCTGAAATGAGATTCATCTTTTATGCCCAAGGTAGCTTCAACAGCTAATCTCAACAATGTATTCCTCTCCCAGTATTCTTCCCTAACTATGCCAATAAAGGGGAATATTTTCTGCACACCTTGGATTTTCATCACCAACTACGTTTCTATCTTGGTAGGACCAAGGAAGTTAGATGTTCAGACCAGTTGTTTGTAGCCGCTTCTATGAACAGAAAGGGCAGAGGAATTTTGAAAGTCTCCCGCTGGATTTCGCAATGTAGTTCTTTCACTTACTCTTCAGAAGGTGTTCCTTTACCTGCACAAGTAAAAGGTCATTCTACCAGGGCGGTGTCTACCTCCACTGCATTTGCAGATCGTCAATCCTTAGATGACATTTGTACAGCAGCAACATGGTCTTCTCCTCACATGTTCATCTCCCACTATAAGTTTGATTTGATTTCTAGAGGAAGGGCTTCCTTTGGCTCCATGGTTCTTCGGCATGTCCTTCCTTGAGGACTCCCAGGATTCATGTAGCTGGGGACTCTGAACCTAACGTGAGGAATGGTGACTAAGATAACATCAGATTTATAGTTCTGTACTTACCATAACTTGGCATTTGTGTTATCTGTAGTCACTATTCATCATGATCGCACCCTCCAGCCCCCTTCCTGAGAGATTAGCAGAATGTTTGTGGTCCTGTGTAGGTGGTAGTTGTTTGGGGTTGTCTTCTTTCCTTATGCATACTCATTCTGAGGGGTTAGAGGGCAGCAGAGCATCATGGGAGGGAGGTGCTTGAGCTAAGCTGTTTGTCTGAGTATGCCTGCTTGGATTTGATATTGGATCCAAGAGCCTAACGTGATGAATGGTGACTACAGGTAACACAGATGCCAAGTTATAGTAAGTACATAAATATAATTCCTGTTTAAACTCTCAGGTATTACTTTTCTGTCACATCACTGTTATTTTATTGTATGAGTTTAACATATATAATAGCAGCAAACTCGATCTGAGGTCTTGTAGTGGTCAGGGGCCTTATGGGTAAGGGTGGAGCTCAAGATTTGGATCCTAGAGTCTTTAGAAAGTGGCCAAGTCATATCCAAGGATCGTATCTGAACCCATTCATTGAGGAAGAATGAAAATGAATCACACAGATGAAGTGTTATAGTGAGTACATAAATTCTTTTTTTTCTTTTACTGAGGAAAAATCTGCTTTAAATAATTTAGTTTATTCTCTTGCACAGATCACTACTCATTGTTTACAGTGTGTGAGTATGACTCTGTTGATACTTTTTCCAGTGCTATGACCCCTGCTACTGTTCTGAGGAGGTTTTCATAGCTGCATTCTCAGAACCTACCATATGATGTTAAATATGATATTTTAAATGCCCCTTTTTTTCTTCCAGAACATCTAAATCTCCATTTTTCTCTTTGTCAGTGAATAGTTTCAGACAAATGGGTTCTGAAGATCATTCATCAAGGTTACTGAAGACAGAGTGCCACTGCTGATCTTCCAGATCAGACTCTCTTGTTTTATGTGGTTCTTCATCACACGCTATCTCAAGGAATGATAGAACCAGTTCTTCCTATCCAGGTAGGGAAGGGTTTTTTTTCAAGGATGTTCTTAGAGCCAAAGAAAGAAAATGCTTGGGGGACAGTTCTGGAACTTTCTTTCATAAACCTGTTTATGGTTGTGCCCAAACTGAAAAATTGAGGTAATTTCACAACCTGTTACCTCTTTTTCCTCTTTCCTGGTAACGCTAAACTTAAAAGATGATTATCATCACATCCCTATTCATCCAGACTTTAGATGTTTCTTAAAGTTCTGTGGGCCTGGATCACATTATCAGTTATCTACCTTACCCCTTTGGACTATCCACTGCACCAAAAGTGTTCACAAAGTGTCTAACTCCAATTATAGCTCATTGCAGGCTACAGATTAGCCACATTTTTCCATATTTAGTATATTGCTTATCATTGCAGTCTTCTTCAAAGTGTTAGGAATCTCTCTCATGGATGAGAGATCTCTTATGCAAGCTGGGATTCTGAGAAAACATTCATAAGTCTTTCTTGAGTCCTTCACACAGGATTTGTTCCTGGGATGTCAACTAGACACCTCAGTTTAAAGAGCTTTTCTTTCACAGGAAAAAAAAGAGCTATATCTAGATCTGTTTCTAAGGTGTTCCACTCGAACTTTGGTCACTGCAAGAAAATACTTCAGGATTTTGGGTGTCTTTGCTCCCAGCTCCAACACCCTTTGTCTTTTCAAATCCCATTGCTGGGGATTGTCAGAAGATAAATCATTTGGTGAAGACAACAGATATCCTAAAATCCAGGTCACTCTGTCTCCACCCCCCCTTCCAAAATAGTCAATCACCAGAGACACCTCAGAAAGACTGCGGTAGTGGTGCTGCGGTAGCGCTGTCGCCTCACAGTAAGACGTTGTCCTGTTCGATTCTCAGCTAGAGCGTCTTCTGTCTGGAGACATGCGTGAATGGGCGTACCTTCCTTGAAGGTTGTATGTCAGGGCTGGCAACTCGGCACGTAAAAATCTACTGCCAATCGTTAGCGGACCAGAGTTCCACTGTGGCGACCCCTAACCGGGAAAAGCCGAAAGACACAACAACAACCAGAGACACCTCAGACTTTGCTTGGGTAGCAATTTTTGGAGGGATAAAATTGCAGGGTGTATAGAATATCAGGGCAAGTGCAAGCATATATTAAAGAGATTATTGCCTTGATTAAGGCACTCAGCTCTCTGAATCATCTCTTCAGGTTGTTTCAGACAATATCACAGTCATGTGGTATATCAGCAAGTGTGGGGGGAATAGGCTTTTCCCCCCTTTGCAGACTAACCTTGTTAGCCTTGGCTATAGCTTCACAACACAGTCACCCTCTGCAAGCATCCTACATTAAATCAGAGCAAAATTGCATGGCAGACAATCTGTGCTGGACCACGGCAGACCCTCACAAATGGAAAGTAGATTTGATTCATCTCTGGGGAGTTCCTCAAATATACCTCTTTTTCCCCTCTCTGAATAATCAACTGGCAAGATTTTCTTCCAGGACTCCATGCAAGAAGGCCTGAAAGATGGATGCCTCTTCTTTTCCTTGGACAGGAATGTTCCTGTATGCTTTCCACTAATATCTATGGTACTTCTGAAGATTTAGAAGGAATCCCTCAAGCTCATTGTGGTGACTCCCTTCTGACCCAGGCAACTGTGGTTCTCCTTTCTTTTGGAAATATCCAGGGGCACTTATCACAAGCTTCCTCACAGACTGGACTCACTCACACAAGGACAGGGATATTTGATACACCCCAGTATCAGTCAATTTCTGGATGATAGGACCTTAATTGCTTTTAGGCACCTATTTACTGAGGACATGCAGGAGGTACTAATGGAGGCAAGAAAGGCTACTACTAGGAGATGATAAATTAGCAAATTTAAAAGGTTTTCTAGTTGGTGCCAATAACATAACTAACATTCATTCAGAGCTAGTTGTTCTCTAGTTGTTCTCTGGTTTTAGAATATTTGTGTGAGTTACTATTCTATATAATTTTCTGTTCCTCTATCATGGTTCATTTATCATCCATTTCATCATGTCTGCTCATGGATCATCCTCTTTCGATGCAGTCTTATGTCAAAATGTTTTTGAAAGAGGTTTTGCACAAAAGGCCTCCAAGTAAACCAGTGGTCTCTCCTTGGGCTCTTAATTTTGTCTTAGAGAAGCTATCAATTGTTCAATTTGAAACAGTTAACCTGGCTGACTTGAGGTTCTTAACATGGAAAACAGTTTTACTGATTGCTCTGACCCCTGCAAGAAGAATGTCTGAGGTGCAAGCTCTTATGGTGAGTCAACCATATCTAATTTTCCCCTGGGATAGGGATTCTTTGATAACTATTCCTTCTTTTATGCCTAAAGTACTGTCTGAGTTTACTTAAATCAATACTATCCATCTCCCTGTTTTCCTTCCTGAACCTAAACTGAGGGAGAAAGGGTACTACATACCTTGGATGCCCATAGACAACTCAAATACTATCTTGATGGAACTAAATCTTTCAGATCTTTGGATCAGTTACTCACTGCAACAAAGCCAATCCAGGCATTGTTAATGCCCACTCTACCAGGGCCTTGGCTTTATATATGGCTTTTTGGAAAGGATTAGATTCTAGAAGTATTCTAGAAGCAACAAATTGGTACTCTGTGTATACTTTTACAAATAACTATAAGCTAGATTCCTTCCATAGATCTAGATCAGGCTTTGCAAGGACTATTCTCCAGGGGCTCCTGGACTTTCTCCTTCCATCTTCCATCTCCCATATGTAGTAAGCTAGGCTACAGCAGCAGTGATCAGTATGGTAAACAGAGTACAGATGTATAAGTAAACATATCATAACAGTAGATTTTCGAATGATCAGTGGTGAAATTGCCATACCCTTCTTTCATTATGCTTGTTTTTAGTATGTTGTTTATGCTAGAGTGTTTTTTTTTTTGTTCATTGTCCTTACAGGGCTCAGCCTCCATCTGTGTGTTGGCAGAAAAACTCTAAAGGTCTTGACACCCCAACTTGTCTTTTATTCAACAGTTTGGGTATATGGAAGGTGACTTGAAGCTGGCCTGCTGTTATATTATTGGCATGATATAACCCATATAGCTAATGCTACTACATCAGTGATCATTCAGAAGTCTACTATTATAGTACATTTCCTTACACAGCTGTACTTTCCTCTATCTGCCTCTGTTCTGCTTTTTTATTTTTTTACATTTCCTTGAATTTAACCAGTTACATTAGTCTACTAAAATGCATGCTATAGAATTGTCACCTGTGATATTTTAGTAGCTGTACTGCCAACCCTTACTTACAGTCCATTAAACATGCCAAACATAATGTCTCCTATGGTTAGGGTGGGTGTTTGTGCCTGTAATCATGAGGAAGTTCTGGCATGTGAGCTTGATGTTGACTTGCTGTGATGATGTCACCTACTGAATGCAGATGAACCTGCATATAGTGATCTCACAATGCTGTATGACCTTGACCTTGAATGCTGAAGAGGCCTGCATAACTTTGTTTGTGTTATGCATTCCTCCACTTTTCCAAGTACTTTAATGAGAATCACATGATATGCAATGTGAAGAGTGGGGAGAAATGTGAAGGCTGCCAGCCTAGCCATATAGAATTTTATAGATAATTCTGTCATTTGTAAATATAAATGTTGAAATACAGGCTTGTTTTTTTAAATAAAAGAATATGCTGTGAAATGTTGAACTTCAAAAAAATGTAACAACATTGCCTTCTGTTGCACAGAAAGCTAAGACAAGCATTTCATGTCTGTCCCTTGAAGTTAAAATTACTTCATGCCAGTCCTTTGAAGTAAAAGATTCTGAGTTATTCTGTCTGGGCTAGCACATTCTTTCTGTTGTTTTAACCAAGAGTTAGATTGCTAGATTTAAACATGCAAATGTATTTTTATTGTTCTGTCTTCTGCCTAGGTGTAAAAGAATGTAGAGAAGTTTCTGTTGGCCTGGGAATCCCAGGAAGGGTGAAGAATGATGTAATGTTTATCAGAAATGCAATTTCAATTTAAACAGAGAGAACCAGAGATTATTAAGCATTTTTGTCTTGACCATCCAACTCACAGCACTGTCTTGCTCATATGTAAGTTATCTTAGACTTATATTCTTTTAGAAATAGCTAGAAACTAGAAAGATTAGACTAAGTGTTTTTCTGTGATGTCAGAACTGTACTGCTGAATTATTTTAAGTATTTCTCTGTGATCTCTGAACTCTTGACAAGCACTTTGTAGTAGAAAGTATTGTCTTGTGTTTTTATTACTCATTAAATAATTATTAAATATCTTAAAACCTTTTAACTGTGGCTGGATTTTGTAGAGATAAGTTAAGCTCTAAGAGTACATTGCATGTATATAAGGATCCCGTACCAAGTCACTGCAATAAGCCTTGACTGTTTAGTTATACTACCAATTGGATAATAATATTGCACAGTAATAACTGGACACCCTTTTAAGGGCCTTTGAGTGGCTGATAAATATTAGTAGGGTAATGGCAAGTGATTACTACAGTATAGTCTGGGTAAAAGGGGCACGGCTGGAGAACCTGTTCCAGCCTTCCCCAGAAGTGTCTGTGTTGTTGTATAAACTCTTATCTCAAAGTGTGTGTGTGTGTGTCAGCTACTTGGGCAGTGACACGAAGCACTGGTTGGGCAGAGAGGGTGCTGGAGATTTTAGCTTGCCCAGCTGGCTGAGATCTGGACCCTATAGCTGTGCCAGTGGGGAGTCATATTGGGGACCTGGAGAGCAAGGGAATGACCAGCCCCGGACTGTGATGTCTGTGTGCTCTTAAGGGAAATTGCACTTTACTGTGTGTATTTGTTATCCTTTCATCATATACGAGATGCCCTCTCTGGTGTTATTGGTGAGGATTGAGGCTCCTTGATTGCTGGGCCAGGGCACGGGCGTCACATGCAATGTACTATGCTCTTAAGTGTCCAGACAATATCCCATCTTCTTTCCTTTTTACCACCCATATGCATGGAGGTAGAGATGGCTGCTGTGTGCCACCGTACTGCATTTGATCATGATCATTGCATTATCCCAACTCTGTACCATTTCCATGTAGGGGTGGGAATCCTCATGTAAATCCTGCAGTACTCTGATCACCTCTAGCTGACTCTGTGTGGCAGTGGACTGATCCTGAACACTGTCCAACACGTTTGCTGCCTGGAAGTCAATGATTTTCATGTTTATGGAGGTAACTGTGACATGTGCCTGTGCCTGGCACGCTTTTGCACAAGTGTTACACTGGTAGTGCTACCTCTAAGATCACGTCATCCTCCAGAAAGTGTTCCTGCAGTTGAGGAAATGCTGGTGTTGAGGTACATAGTTTTTTTTCCCCATACAGCCTGTAGTAGAATATTTTAATGTGCTTCACTTTGTGATCTTGTGTCAGTTCCTGTAGATTTATGTATGTGACATAGTGTGCAAAAGCCTGCTATAAAACTTGGTAACTATGTGCCACTGTCCTCAGGCTTTCTCATAAATGTAACTGTTATGTCCTCATCAACAACAGCCATTCTGCAGTTGATGTCTTCCAGCTGTGCTGGTACTGTGGAACTGTTTGTTTCTGCTGCTGACTCTTGCTGCCATTATTACTGACACCTTGAAGCATAGTAATGAATGTTGTGTAATGAGGCATGGGGCCACTTACCATGTACTCTCAGTTCACTTTAATGATGGGCATAAATGGAGAGTTCATTTGTTGATAGGAAATTTCATGCATTACATGTAAGGAGTTAACCTCCAGAGTCATCATCATTATGTGGATTTTTCATGGAGGGCACACCAACCTTCCTGAATGAATGTCTGTGGAAGCTGCTGAGGTGAGTAACTGCCAGTGTCCATACCATCTTGGATTATGCCCATCTGGCTCATCTATGTCATAGCCATGTCCATGTATGGAGAAGATGTATTCCCATCAAGTGTTAAAGGGATAAGTGTAGGATGTCTCCCACCAGTACTGATACAGACAATGGAATTCTGTCTTGTCTCTGCTCTGGCACATCCCATCCTATTCTTGGTTGTTTCCTACACAGTGTCAACATGTGGTTCCTCCCCATTACATACCTTTGCTTTTTCAGCATGTTTTAGTGTGCTGTTTTCCAAAAAGGTGTTTGCTATATGTCCTGGGGTCCCAAATGATGATGCGGTTCTCCTCGGGGCTGAAGTTGTCTTACTCTGTGATCTGAAATAGTTATTGGATGTGTGTCAAAGTTCTCAGTTAAATGTACATGTTCCTGTGAAATATAATTTCTTTCTAATCTAGCCCAGTTATTGTACCTTGGGGAATAATATGTACATTTTGCCTGAGTTCTTACTACTAAATTCACATTTCATACCAAATATTTTCATAAATTTCTTCAGAAACCAATCCTCTTTTGTTACATTTTCCATTCTAGGCCCCCAGATACATCCTCATTATTGGGATTGTCCCCATCTATAAGTAATATTCTCTGCTGAAAGCTGATTATTTCTCACAATTTTTTTAAAGTTCCATAATAGCAGTTTTAGGTAGAATATAAATATATGCCAACGTAATCCTCATCCCTAGCTAGTAGCCTCTTACTACCACAAATCTGCCATTATTATCTTTTTTCCCCTCTTATATCACTACTGGAGCTCCTCTAGCAATTAATATAAACACCCCACTTTTCTTTTGTTTGTGATATTCTGCAGGATGTAAATCTTTACTTTAGCAAATACATATGCTCAACTTCTTTCCAAATGGGTATCCTGTAACATTGCTATTTGCACTCTGCCTTCGTTAATATATTTAAGTTTTCTTTTCCTTTTTATCTATACCTGTGAGACTATTCACATTCCAAGACAATATGGAAAGTGTCGTCACTATGGTAAGAAGTCATTATTCCCACCTATTATAAATGGCAGCTTTCTAAAATGTCTATTCCCTGCTTTTGTGATACATGCACCCATTAATGTTTGTATCCTTAATACATTTTTCCCATCATCAACATTGGAACCTGTGTCACATTTTACAAGTCTTTCTGTTTTAATAAAAACCCTCAAAAACAAAACACCCCTGAGAATACCTCATAACCTATTAACTTAATACAAACACACATAAGTATGTACATCCCTGACCTGATGTGAAAACAACTTGCATGCTTTCAGAAATCATAGCTTTGAAGAATTTTATTGCCCTGTTATCAGCTTGTCTCAAGATAAAAAGTAAAATGTAGTCCTTTGCTGCAGCCTAAAAGACAAGATGAAACATTTATTACTAAAATAAAACTTTTCAATGTATTCAATGCTCTCATATGTACTCTCTGCCACCTAAAATTTGAGGTTAAGCTAAGGGATCTTAATCCAGACACCTATGCAAAAGTAAGAGAAAACATATCAGCTTTACATATATTATGATCTGTGTACTTTTACACCCCATCCCTCACCTCAACAACCCAAGATTACAGCCTATTAACTGAAATATGCTTTTGTTGAGCTTTTCCTCTCTTTTATTTTTCACCATAATGCCTATATTTAATACCAAAAAAGAGGAAAGAAGGAGAAGAACAAGAAAAAGAAGAAGGCACTATTTTACTTTAGTAACTTTATCACATACAAGAACCAATTACAAATACTTTGCTTATAAAAATACTGTGAAATATTTCATAGAAATACTGTTAAGAACAGAAATTGTTTAACTTAAAGTTGCCTTTTTCCTCTTTCTCCTGCAAGTCCTTCCAAACATTAATGACATGAAGTGAGGCAAGTGCTTTTCTTTTCCACAGAAATTTAGCAAAGTCATCAAAAGTCTACTCTTTCCACATATTCCTATGCAACCATATTCCACAACTGCAGTTGCTGCTTTGCAGTCTAACATTTATTCTATAATTTCCATGTTGCTGGATTTCTTCCTGTTCACCTCCATCTCCCAACTCCATGGTTTAATTCCAGGATAATCCTTATTCTTCTGGTCAACTCCTATGTTTTTCTATGTCTGTCAAGCATTTTCCTTTCAAATAGTGAAAAAGGCTTCACTGGGAAAATCTCTGTGTGCTGTATTATCAGAAAAATTAGAAGTATGGACCCCTTCTCTTTCATGGCTCACTTTTTGTTGAACAGACTTTTACATTTCCTCCTTAGCCTGTTCTGCATCAAAAAATGATGTTGATCCTTCAGGAAAAAAAATAATCTGGAGATGTATGGATGCAGCAGCTTAAATCTCACAATTGCCTCACAGCATTCCCTGATTATTGGAATAAATTTGTTCCTCTTCTGCTTGGTGTACAGTGGATAATCATTTTCCACAAACGTTCTACTGTCAGCAACGTTTAATTCTTTGCGGTTTTGCCACAATTTTGTCAGGATCAACTAGTTCTGCTGGTAAGTTTGCATCATTACTAATAAAGGTCTTTGTTGCTTTCTTATGGCCAGATTTGGAGCATACACATGCTGTGTCCTTTCATTCAACAGTTCCTGTTTTTGAATACCCATCAAGTTGCTTATTTATGCCTGCATACAATTTATATAGTCTATTCCTTCTAGTTTCTCTAATTCAGCAGAAAGTCAGATTTTCCCTATATGCTATGTCATTTTTTGTTAACATCTCTTCTTGAGCAGCTTCTTACTCAGCCAGCATTTTCTTTATTTTGACCTCTGATTTTTGCAGTTTTATTAGCTCATCTGAATATTTGTTTAAAGCTTCTTCCATTTTTTCCAGTCTTTTGTTATTTTAGTTAACATACTCCTTTGGTGTTTTGTTCACTTAGTCAGATCTGACTTATTTTTTTCTTCTAGATTATTGGTAGCCATATCTTGCACCAAAGTTGGGGTTTAACTTTTTTTTTTTTTGCTGAACGATGCTTTCCAGTGAGTCCTTCCTCTTATACCTTTTCTAGTTGATCTTCTTTCAGATTCTCCTAGTTTGTTCTGTGCTCGCATCCAAGCAGTCTACTTATTAGCCAGTATTCAAATTTTACTCAAGCTGACAATATTACTGATTGTTGTTTCTCATATCCTGTTTTCAATCTGGGAGAGTCTAAGTTAAGCTTATTGATCAATGTGCAGCCAACTTGGAAGTCTTCATTGAATTATCCTGACACCAAATGACATTTGTATAAACTAAGTAAAGCAGACTTCAGACTGTTGAATGTCCTGCTAACATTTCCTACTCATAACCTATATAGCATTATCAACAAATGAAAGTATTTTTTATTTCCAGTTTCAGCATATATATGTTATAACCAGGTCTATACAGAATAAAATGTTTAGTGGCCTTTCCCTTTACATTTCCTGTAGACATTTGTTATACTGCTATAGATGCTCATTTTAATAAATGAAACTAGAGATTCACAATTTCTATCACTACCACTCCTGTCATTGACATCAACATGCATTACTTGCATTTGACATTCATTTCAGAGTAAAATTAATGTTTTACTTGAAAGTAAATATACATTAAATTGAATTTACATAGTTTGCCAATAATTTATGTGTAAAGTTTTTTTTTAGTTTACTTTAAAAAGTTTGTATTTTCCCCACAGCATTTGCTGATGAATTCTGCTGAGCACAGCTAAATATGGCAGTTTACAGTTACTGATGAAAATTCTGGTCCATTTACATTTTTCTTATGCAAATGAAGCTCAGCTGTTCTGATCTGTATGAAACACAGTGATATGCATTGGTGTATGTCTGGTGTCATTGATGTAGGTAGATGACCATGGATGAGCTATACTAGCCATGGGAACGAGGGTAGTACACAGCATGTCTATATTAAATACCAAACACCCCACAGCATTTTAAAAGAAATTTGGACCAAGTTAACATTTAGGTTTGTGTTTACTGCAGTGTAATCCATAGTCATCCAGCCCAATATGCCACATGTTATCACTTCCTAAAAGTTTCTTAGTTTGACTAAAGACCACCTGTCATCCTTGAGAAGGATTGCTGCTCTGGGAACTAGTGTCAGCAAGGCACGGTGCTCTGCAGAGGCAAAGGGCTAACCAGCTAGCTGAGTAGGTTTTGCAGGTTCGGCCAAGAAGGCCAGAGTTCTGCAGTAGGTATTTTTACAGTTTCCTGTTTCCTCTGAATTTATATAGGTTTTAAAATAATGTCTGTCTAACCATTTGCAGTGAGACAGATACGTGAGAAGAAGCTAGAGATGAGGAAAGAGTCCAAATGGGCATTCCTAGATGTGGAGAAAGCATATGACAAGGTCCCAAGAAAGTACTGCGGTGGTTTGAAGTCCTAGAAACATTGGTAGAATTAGTGCATAAGGACCCAAAGACTCAAGTACGAACAGTGTTCGGCTTCACAGAGGGGTTCCCAGTGGGAGTGGGTGTACATCAACATTCAGCTCTGAGCCCACTGCTGTTCATACTGGTGATGGACTACGTTAGCAAACAGGTCGGAGTAGACAGATCAACAAAGTTGCTGTATGCAGATGATGTGGCATTACAGGCAGATTCTGAGCCAGAACTTCAACAAATAATAGGAGAATGGAATGGAAAACTGAAGGCACATGGGATGAAACTAAGCACACAGATAAGACGGTGGTAATGACAGCAAACTGGGGAAATCAGAAGAAGCTGAGAATAGAGATAGAAGGAAAGATAGTGGTTCAGGTAAACAGCTTCAAGTATCTGGGAGGGGTGGCTGAGGAGAAGGGAAGCCTGAACGAAGAGGTCAAAGCTTGAATCAGAGGGGCTGCAGCCAACTGGAATAGAGTGTCAGGTGTAGTCTATAACAGAAGAATGCCAAAGAAGCTGAAAAGTAAGGTGTACAAGACAGTTGTGCAATCAGTACTACTGTATAGTACAGAAACATGGGCAGTGAAGGCAGAACAGTTGAAGATGCTAAGGGTGATGGAAATGAAGTGCCAGAGAAGCGTGGTAGGATGCACACTGTGGGGCAGATGAAGAAATGAGGACATAAGAGCAGAAGTCAAAGTAGCTCCAATTGCAGAAAAGATCAAAGAGAACAGATTATGGTGGTTTGGACACG
Source organism: Protopterus annectens (assembly GCF_019279795.1). NCBI lineage: Eukaryota > Metazoa > Chordata > Ceratodontiformes > Protopteridae > Protopterus > Protopterus annectens. The sequence goes on from NC_056744.1 coordinate 1,407,618,416, forward strand.
TGCAGAAAAGCAGAAGACAATCTGGTGAGAAAGATTTGGGACAGACAGGAAGAAGGTAAGAGGAAGCAAGGATGTCCAGCAAAGAGGTGAATAGATTGTGTTTAAGAAGATCTGTGACAGTCAGGCATAAGTATTGCAGAAGGCAGGAGTGTGGCACTGAATCGAGCAAGTTGGTGACAGTTAACATGATACCACGACCCCATGTAGGAAAAAAATGGGAAAAGGAGGCTGATGGTGATGATGATTAAAATAATGTTACTGTAATAGTGTACATTTGTTACATAACTGCAGGTATCTACAACTAGAAACATATGTATGATTGCAAAGATTTATTCATATGTATGTGTCATACATATCAATGTTTATATACATTTATACTTATTGATGTATTTACACATACTGAAAAATATGCAGTAACACTACCGGTGTGTCTCTTGAGCATGTTAGCTCACTTTACCAAGTATCATACCTCCCCAATAAGTATAATTAACAGTACACCAACAGTTACCATGTCTGTCATTCACCACAGCACCTAGATGGTACCAGCAAACCTTCTTAGATTTTTTCAATTACAGGTATCTTAAATCTAAGTATGTTAACATACGAGATCCAATAAAACTGAAGCACAAATGCATTTGGCTACATACTTTCCTTTACAAAATTTCCATCCAAAAAATCAGTGAGACATTCAACCAAGCCCTGGCTTCACACAACAGCAAAAAAACAAATGTAGATTTTGTAAGCGGAACTGAAAACAGTTGCACATCTTGTTGCTGGCTGTGATATACTAATGGCAGAAAGACTGTATACTGAAAGGCATAATAATGTGGCAAGACTGTTGCACTGGGGATTATGCACACATTATAAAACTTGAAGTAGCTGAAAAATGTTGGAAACATGAGCCACAAAGCATTATAGAAAACAATGAAGTCTACATCACATGGGATCACCAATAAACAACAGTTCAAAAATTAGATGCACGAAAACCAGATATAGTAGTCCATGAAAAGAAGACAAAAGTAGCATTGTTCGTTGAAATTGCTACACCCAGTAACTACAGTGTCTAACGTACAGAGGGACACAAAGTTATACAATACCAGCATTTGCAGGCAGAAATTAGGGCATTGTCGAAGAAGGATACCCAGTGAGTTCCAATAGTAGTAAGAGCAATGGGTCTTATAAAAAGAAATTTACAACCATACTTAGATATGTTACCAATACATGTAACTTACTGGGCACATTGTAGGTGCTGCAAAGAGCACTTCTGGCTAACATCAAAGATTGAAACAATGCTAATTTCTTGAACTTTAATCATACTTTGACTTAGGAATGGGGTCCATTCCTGTCATGGTATTAGAAACCCAAAAAGATACCACAGTTAAATATTGCAGAACTACTTATATCATATCCCAAAATCAATAATAAGAAAATGCTTTGTTTAGCAGTCATATATATCCCACCAGGTAAAAACATTACCACTGTGAAAATTACCCTGTACTCGATATCCCACCATAAAAAAACATGGAACAATAATAATAGGAGACCTAAATATAGGCTGGTAGCTTATTAATAGCAACACCCCATTTGATTCAATAAACCTGTACACTGGTAAGATATCAACATTAGACTGGATTCTTACTAATAGACCCAACAGAATTAGGACAACCATCAGCCTTCCAGACAGCCTAAGTGACTAGCAACCTACTTACGCTCTTAGAATATTCAACATAAACATATAATTTGCAGCCAGGTTTATAACTCAAAAATGACAAACACTTTTAGCAGATCCTTAAGAGAATATAATTGGAAATACTAAAATCTGTGCATTTATACTTTGCTGTCTTACACTTCAATGAGATAGTCCTAAAAAATTCTCAGTTACCTTGCCCCAGTAAATACTAAAAGGGTTAAATCCAATCGGGCACCATGGCTAACAAAAGAAACTAAGAAATTAATGCTACAGAGTAACAAAGCCTGGAAAGAGTGGCTCAAAAATAAAACACAAAATACATTTCAACTTTTTTTTTCAAAAATCTTTATTGAATTTTATAATTAGAACATATATGAAAACAATAAAGACATATGTCATCAGTAAACAAGGCAACAATAATAAAGAAATTGTAGTACATATCTATAAACAAAGCACAATTAACAAATTATACAAAGGTGCCATTTGCCTAATACTTAAACTCAACATTTACTTATATATGTATTAATCATTCAAGTATTAATCTGTAACAGCTAAAGGCCCTCACAAATGAAAATTGAGAAAAACATAAATAAATAGTAGTATAAATAAGAGAAAGGCTAAGCCCCAACTCTAGGGAATATAGTAAATACTATCTTTAATAGGTGGTCATAAAGTAAACTCCAGTAATTTAGAAAGTGTTGCTGTAATTTCTATGTAGTAAGTATTTATGGGCTGTTATGTACTAGGCTGCGATTTGTTTGAATCCTTTCCAGGAGAGTTGCGATCTATCTTTCCAATTCAGCATAATATAAAATTTGATTAGGGTGAAAAGAGTAACTAGTATAGGTATCTGTAGCTTCATCAAGCATGGAGGGGGGAATATGCAGTATAACATATCTCCAGGAAAGTGTGGATTTCTCATAGCCCATTTTTTTGTAGTTTGATTTTAAGTGAGCACCAACGTTTCTAGGAGCATGTGCAGCTCCAAAAAATATGCAGAAGATCCACCTTTTGAGAATCACAGTAAGGACAGATTGGGGAACTTTTGGGGTCAAACTTATTTAAGACAGTTGGGGTAAGATAAGAGTTATTTATTATTATTAATTGTGTATAATTAAGTTTTTTTAAAGTGATTGATCTTGTAGTTATCTGGATGGATCAAAATTTTTGGTCAACTGTGATCAATGGATCTAATTCAGTACAATAGTTGGAAATGAGGACTTCATTTTGGTATCTAATTGACATAATAAGTTTATACACATTTGAGATCATTTTCTTATTCCTTGAGAAAAGGTTCCAGAGAATTTTGCATGTGTTTGTCATTTTCATTGATATTAGAGTTTTCCAGAATTTTGGCAGTCAATTCTCTGATTTGTCTCAGAATAATGGAATAGTTTTTAGGAAGGCTAAGTGTTAGTCTCATTTCTGTTAGATTTTAAAGTTGTAAAGATCTGACAGACATTTCTGTTTTAGTAGAGGAACATTATTAAGATTATGTATTTTTATTACTGAACTTGAGGTTTGGGTTAAGGTGTAATGGTTACAGAATACTAAATGCATTAGATAAATTTAAGGTATCAATGAGATTTTGAAGATTAATTATCTTATTCTTTAAATATATATGTATCCTTGTGATTTTTAAGCTCTCCTTGTTAAGAAAAGGAAGAGCTTTTTAAAAAATTATACAAAACCTTCTGGAGAAACAGGTTTGTCTCCCAGAAGTTGCCCCATACATGTCAAACATAGTACCTCTCTGGCCGCCTTCAAGCGCAACCTTGATGAGTGGATGGGAAACCACAGCTTTGTCTCAGGGGTTCCACCCTTGTCCCTCATTGACAGGGGCGACAGGTGCTGACTAAGGTTTATTTTTTGGGGATAAACTCTTGGCTAGGCTTGTAAGGGCCCTAGGGCCATTAGCCAAGTTACCTACTATGATCCTATAAAAGTTTTATCCAACCCAGTGACCATGTCTTCATATTTGGATTAAAATTAGAAATAGCCATAAGTCTGCTAGAGTTAATAATGTCATAATATAATTTGAAGTCTGGGAGGTTCAGCCCTCCTTGGTTCTTAGGATATATTAGTTTTTTTACAAGCAATTCTGACCAATTTAGGAGACCATAAGAATTTGGACAGAGAGGAATGAAATATCTTGAAAATTTATTGTGCACTCTTGTATTTGAGGCATTAAATACATATAAAATTCTTGGCAATATGTTAATCTTAATGACAGCCACTTTTGAAAGAAATGAAAGTTGAGTTGTATTCCATTTAAGGAAGTCCTGTTAATTCATTTCAACTTTTGAGGCAACTAAGGAATAGGACATAATACCAAATAAAACATGAGAAGCAAACATATTGTAACATCCTCCAAAATAAACATCTAAACAACCCAAGACTCTGGACATCCATAAACAAACTCTTACATCCAGGCCAAATTACCAACCCCACACCTACATCCAACAATAATAATGATTCAATTCCCACACAGTTTAATAACTAATTTATAAAGAGTAGATTGTCCCTCACAAACATTAATACTTCCAGCACCCTTTTAGTACCAGCAGCCTCTGCTAAATATCCTGAGCTATTTGACTTCAGCCCAGTCCATACCACCATTATTAAAAAACTCTGTGTAAGCTAAAACCAACCACCAAAGCTGCTGACCAACTCCCCTCAGACTTCTTAAAATGGCTGCAGATGCAATTACTTTTCCAGTCTCTGTACTGATAAATAGATCTATATCTGAAAATATGTTTCTTCCACCTGTAAGAAAATCCATTATTATACCTTTACACAAAGTTGGCACAGCTACAGAGTTTAATAACTCCAGGCCCATTGCAACCCCCCCAATCAAAAATACTTAAAAAATGTATCCATGCTCAGCGTCTGCATAATCTAAATGTAAATAATCTGCTGTCAGAAACACAGCACAACCACGGCTTTCAGTCATTTCTCCAACACTATAAACCAGCACAGGAACAATGGTAACCTAATGTCAGCTGTGTTCCTAGAGTTATCCAAAGGTTTCAACACCATATCACAGCTACATTTACGCAATAAACTCTCTTCTATAGTTCTGTCTCTGTCACTGACAAGCAAATCAGCAAGACCAATTCACTGAAAGTTCATTTCACTGAAACTCATTTCGTCGACAGTTATATATGGCCTGTTCCCCACTGTAGTGTGATCCTGGAGTTAGAATATATAGTAAGGAGGGGTGTGAGGGGCACATTCCCCTACATTGTGGGGTATGGGGGGTGATGCCCCCCACATATTATAAATGTTTTAAACTATACAGATGGATACATACAAGTGCAATGAATAACTGTTTTGCTGAAAACAATCTACAACCAAAGTATGTGTTTTATCTTTTCCTAATTGATGATGGTCAGGGATTTAAAAAGTGTACAAAGTGTGGGCATAAGCTACCTCCCCAGGACCCACACTCCCTGTGTGTGTACTGTTTAGGTGCAGTCCATTTGGATACTTCTTACCAAACCTGTGCTTCATTAAGCACTAGAGCTTTACAGACTCAGTGTGAAAAGTTGATAGTTAAAGGACTCCTTCCTCCCCAGACAGGGTCTGCCATTCCTACTGCTTTCTCTTCCACTTCATCTTCCAGAACCCAAGACAAGAAAGCCAGGAAGAAACCAAAGTGAAATCTAAGGAAAAGTCAAAGGTGAAAGGGGACTCTGAGAAGTCCCATACGAGGTCTCCAGATCCTTTCCAGTCATTGGAATCAGATACCAAGGTACTGGGGCTATCAGAGCTGAGAGTCTCTGGGTGCCATATGTCTCTGACATGGCTCTGGTTCTCACCTGAACCGGCCGTGGTGCTACTCCAGACCACCATCAGTGGCATTCTCTTCCTGGTCTTCAAAGAGTTTGATTGAAGAGGGCATCAACAGAATGATGAGAAAATTACTCAGGATGCAGCTACAGCTTGGAGGACCTTTCAATACCATCCTCTGGGAATGTATTGAGTGCTGGTCCATCTACCCTTCCTTTGTGCTCTTTTCTGGTACAGGTCGACCCATTGGCACTGGTACTTTTGTGCCCAGTCTGCACTGGAGCACCTTTGTAGGAGCCAATAGTTAATCTAACTTTGATGCCAACTGGTTCCCTTCTTCTTTTAGGTCTGATGTGTTTGGATTCAGAACAGTCTCATAACCAAGCCTTCAGTTTCAATGCTCGGGGATGGCAGTTTTGATCCTGATGTTGTTGTAGCAGTCTGTTCCCTCTGGGCTTCAGCACTAGATAGCTCAGCACCAAGATTTGTTTTGGGGTTGAGGCCCATTGATTCCAAGGTTTCCATTCTTTCTGAGGTTGGGAGGGAGCCTACGGAGCCAATGGCTTCTTCAGCCTTCAAGGTTTTCTATTGGGTACTGTCAAGGCTGGTGGAAAGGATGCTCTATTCAAGGTCAGCACCATCCATACCCCAGCTTGGATCAGCTTCTGTTTCTCTTCCTTCTGTCAGACAAGAACACTCATTCCCATAGGCTTCCAAAGTTTCCAGCTATGTTAGCTCCCAGTCTGATTTTAAACCCTCTGATATTCCCACTCATATGGTTCATTGAAAACAGACATGCAAACAGAAGCACCTAGACTCTGCGCCTCAGTCTGTCACAGAAGACATAGATTTGGATGAGAGTGAAGGCTCCCCAAGATCCCCCCCAGATGTTACATTTGGTGAGATACTGAAATTGATGAAATAGGAAGGGTGAAGGTTCACAGTTGGCCCTTCTTCAGATGAATCTGTGTTCGTGGAAGCCTTTGGGTCTGGCTTATCTTCCTCCTGGGTGGTACCACCCATTTATCCACTCATCGATCTGATGGCTCAATGGACATGGAAGGACCCTGACATGGAGGAACTTATCCCCAAGAAAGCAGGCAGAATTATCTTCACCCCTGCAAACAGGAAACATTGGAACAAGGGACCTCCAGAAGATGTGATGGTTGTAGCAGCTACCACATGAAAAGGAACCATCAGAAGAGAGTTCCTCGGCCCATCCCCCTAGCAGAGAATCTACGTCAATGAACCACTTTGAGAAGCATACTTGCGCTTCAGCAATCTTTGATCTTGGGCTGTTGAATTATCTAGCTCATGTCAGCAGATTTCAGAGAGACTTAAAAGAAATTTCCAAGTCTCTCTTAGGGGTATTACCAGCAGTTGTCCAGAAGACAGTGGATTTGAGTTTTTTCCACCTCAATCTTCATCAAGTATAGCTGTGCAACTGCTGTCTAATGCAGCCTATGGTACAGGTAGGGCTGCAGGCACCAGCATTGCCATTCACCAACATGCCTGGATGTGCCTCTGTGACTTTGCGGAAAGCTTCAGGTCATCCTTCATTCATGCTTCCTTTGATGGGTCGACTTTATTCAAACTCAAAGTTAAAGAAATGCTTACCAGTAGCCAGCAAGATGGTAAGACCTTCTCTCTGGAGTAGGCATACACTTCTCCATGCCCCAGAGTTCCTTCTCTAGGAATCAGAGCTGGAAAGAGGATGTGGTTCAGGAAATTACAGAGTCATTACCAGAAGAGTCCTGGAGACAGACTCCTTCATGGCAGAGGAGGAGGTAATAATAGTAATAATAATAATGGACATTAACCCAGGGGCAGGGGTGGTCTGCAGAATCAGGACTTTCATGGGCCATTCACCAAAAAGCCCTTCTAGCACCCCTGAAGAGTTGCCCGACTGCTGCAAGCTTGGCAAAACATAACCACAAATTCATGGATGCTGAACATCATATTCAGAGATTATTCTATACCATTGTTCCTTTCCATTGATAAAAGGAAAAGAGTTCCTGATGTGCCACCCGGTCAAAGGGAGCTTGCAGCAGCAGAGATTTCCAAGCTGCTAGAAAAAAAGAGTCATCCAATCAGTCCCCGCACACAGAATCTGGAGTTTACTTGTATTTCTTTTTAGTACCCATGAAAACATAGGACTTGAGGCCCATTTTAGACTTGTCATTTGAATCAGTATTTCAAGCAGGCAAAATTTCAGATGGTCCAGCTGCAGTCAATTTTGCCTCTATTGAGATAAGATGATTAGAAGTGCTTGATAGGCCTCAAGGATACACATTATCATGTGAAGATTGAGAAGCATTCAAGGAGGTGTCTCCATTTCCAGCTGGGAACCAACCACTATAAGTTCAGAGTTCTGCTCTTTGGACTCACCACAGCCCCCCCAAAGTGTTTACCAAAGTCATGGCAGTAGTAGCTCTTATCAAATCACTGGGACCTTTTGTTCTGATTGTTGCAGAAGCTAGGGATCACCATCAACATCTCCAAGAGCCAGCTTATGCCTTCTCAACAGAATTTATTGGATGCCACCTGGACATAACCTTACAGATTGCCCACCTTTCAGTCTCCAGAATTCTCTGTCTGCGTCTCAGTGCCACACAAGTTCTTCACCACTCCGGTCCTCCACCAAGGTTAATCCTTTGACTATTGAGTCTTGTGGCGTCCACAATTATCATGATCCCACTTGCCAGATACTTTACATTTACTATTTCATAAGTTCCCCAGTGGCCGTTGTGACAGTGGACGCTTCCTTTCTAGTATGGGGGGTATTTCAAAGGGAAGATGATTCAGGGTACATAGTCACACAAAGAGGTCAATCTTTACATCAGTGTTCTGGAGATGAGGGCAGTCCTTCTAGCATTGCAGGCCTTTCAGGACAGTCTCCTCAAGAACAGACAGACATGTCAGTGGCCTGGCGCATCAACAAACAGAGAAGAACCCATTCTTATCCTTTATACCGCAAAACCATGAGAGTCTGGCAAAAGGTGATGTCTTCGCACCACTTTCTTGTGGCAACACATATGCTGGGGTTGTATGTTCTAGTGGACAAACAGAGCAGGTTTATCCTAATGCCCCACGAGTGGTAATTCATCCAACATTGACGAACTTGCCCTTCAGTTGCTAGGGCTAGTCTTGCTGCAGTCATTTTGTGTCTCATCTAAACCACAAGTGCAGCAGTGACTTTGCCCTGATCCCTCCATAGGACAGTCACTGAGGGATGCTGTAGTCCACAAATGGGCCCTGGGTCTCCTGTATGCCTTCCCCCATTGCTTCTAATGAACAAATTTATACAGAAAGCAAGATTGTGCAAGGCCAAGGTGATCCTCTTTGCAGACATGTTTTCCATTCCTGTGGCCTCTTCTAGTATATCCTTCCTGGAAATTGGATCAATATCCATATTGTTTTTCTCACCTGTCCAGACTAATTCCCCCAGATCAGAAAGCCAAGAAGTTAACCACTTGGTACCTTCATTCTAATGGTAGGCAGAGATGCCAGGCTTTTTTCCCTTGGTAGTTCATATATTATCAGTCTCTTAAAAACATGCTACCACCAAGGTATACTATAGTAAATGGAAAAGATTTTCTGTTTGGGATTTATCCAAGGATCTAGACCCCTTCTCAGCACCTTCTTCTTCTTTTGGCTGCTCCTGTTAGGGGTTGCCACAGCAGATCAACTGTTTCCATTTCTTCCTGTCATCTGCATCTTTCTCTGTCACACTAACCACCTGCATGTCCTCTCTCACCACATCCATAAACCTTATCTTGGGCCTTCCTCTTTTCCTGTTACCTGGCAGCTTCATCCTTAGCATCTTTTTCCCAATATACTCTGCATCCCTCCTCAGCACATGTCCAAACCAACGTAATCTTGCCTCTCCAACCTGGGCTGACCCTCTAATATACTTATTCCTAATCCTGTCCATCCTCATCACACCCAGTGCAAATCTTAACATCTTCAACTCTGCCACGTCAAGCTCTGACTCCTGCCTTTTTGTCAATGCCACTGTCTCCAACCCTTATAACATAGCTGGTCTCACTACCCTCTTGTAGACCTTCCCTTTCACTCTTACTGGTACTCGTCTGTCACAAATCACTCCTGACACTCTTCTACACCCACTCCATCCTGCCTGTACTATCTTCTTCATTTCTCTTCTACACTCACCATTCTCAGCACCTGTTCTATCCATTTTAGAGTTTTTTAACAGAAATTTTTCACAGTGGATCTAGCTACTCAACTATGAAAGTACAGATTGCAGCCATCTCTAGCTTTCATATAGACCTGAACATCTCTTCTGTTGCCTCATTGAAGATTTCTAAGTACTTGTTAAAAGGGACTTTTCTTCTTCGGCTCCCAGTCAGTGATCCTGCTCCTCCTTCGGACATTACTGTCATGTTACAAACATTGATCAGATGCCATTTGAGCTATTGGTCACAGTGGACTTGAAGGTTCTTTCTTGGAAATCAATATTTTTGGTGGCTGTCACTTCAGCTAAAGTGTATAACAGAGCTTCAAGGACTTTCCTGTCAACCTGCTTATTAGATTTTTCATTAGGGTAGGGTCTCACTAAGAACTATTGCTTCTTTCCTACCTAAGGTGACATCTGAAGCTAATCTAAATCAGGCCATAAGTCTACCAGTCTTTTTTCCATGATTTCCAAATAAAGGTGACTACATGCTTCATTTGCTGGACATCATCACCAATTCAGGTTCTATCCCCATACAACTAAGCCTTTCAGGAAATATGATCAACTTTTTGTGGCATTCTCCAAACAAAAATTGGGCAAAGCAGTTGCTAAGGTTACTTTGTCTAAATGGTTATAAGATTGTATTACTTATGTGTGCAAAAAAAGGGCTTACCCTTACAGTCTAAACCAAAAGTCCATTCCACAAGGACTCTGGCTGCATCTACTGCTTTTGCTAGTAAACCTGCTATTGATGATATCTGTGCAGCTACTACTTGGTCAGTAATTCATACATGTGTGGTCACATTATAAGCTGGATGAAAAATCCTGATCTCACTCATCTTTTGGCTCCACCATTCTTAGGAGTGTCCTTCCTTGATACCAGCTGAGACTGTATACTTGGGAATCTGTTGCAAAGTTGAACTGGATAAAAATAGACAACAGTGGATACAAAAGTTATGTACTTACCATAAAGAAAGAGTCATGTTGTGTGACCTCTGCCTAAATTGTCACTAATTAAATTCTGAAGATTGGTTGACCTTGGCATTCCTTGTCAATAAGTAGTCGCCATTGCCAGTGTTTTGTTGCAAAGTCATTACCTAGTTCATATCATTTAGAAACTAGCTAGAATAGCACCACCTTTTTCACTGAGAGTAGGATTATTGTTGACATTTTCATATGTATTATTCATCAGAGGGCAAAGCTCGATCTGAAGTAATAGGGTGGAGACCAGGGAATTATGGATAGGGGATAAGTCAGAACCCTAGAACAGAAAAGCTTCAAGATCGGTGCCGAGGTTGGATCCAACATCCCACAGTTGAACCGGATGAAAATGAGACAACAAGGATCTGTTATTATGTTTAAGTAAATAACTTTTGTTTTAATCTTGAATTCACATCCAGATCAAGTGAGGTCATTGTTCCCCTGTACTCTTCACTTATCAGACCAATGATCGAGTACAATGCCCCATTCGGGATGTATCTCACCCGACACCTGCAGCAATTGGAGAGACCCCAAAAGTTCCTCACCAAAAGGATAAAGGGACTCCAAAACCTGTCATATAC
>NC_056744.1:1407632154-1407734654 GCF_019279795.1 Protopterus annectens
TTAAAACAATAGGCAGGAAGCCTTCATCTAGCCCGACCAGAGCTGAATTGTAAATATTAAAGACAGTCACGAAATGCTTGACTTAGCTTTCTTACAGTTGAGTGCACTGTTGTCACATTTATTTCCAGTTCCACATTTCACAGCATATTCTTTCATTTAAGAAAACAAGCCTGTATTTTAACATTCATATTTACAAATGACAGAATTATGTACCAAATTCTATTTGAGTAGGCTGGCAGCCTTCACCCATCTCTACCAGTCTTTACATATATATATGGGTCTACTTCATAACATTGAAATTTCATAACAATGATACCAAATCATCTAAATCCCAAAGCATTGAAAACTCAGAACATTGAAAGTGTGCTTCATTAACACTGAAAACTGCAATGTATATGTAAATAACATCCTATCTACCTATAACAACACTTAAATAACAAACACACTTTCTACTACGTTTCTGCAGGGGGGCAAGCCCCCTGCAACCCCCCACACACCCACAGTAAATTAAATATACCAACTCCAAGATCGCACTACAGTGGAATAAAGTTAATTTCCTAACCTCGCTGTATAACAATCACCATACACACACATATTTAATTAAAATGTAGCATGGTGGTTTCCCCATTAAATGAATGCAGAATTGTGATTTTTTTTAATGAGTATCCTGTTGTAAAATGATTATAAAACTGTAATTTTTTTATGTGTGAGTGACACTATTATGAAAAGTATTGTTTCTGCTCTTTAAACTACAGTGGCTACGAATAAGGGGAAATACCTGACCTGTGGAAAATAGTCCTCAGGTTTAACCTCAGGCTGTTTAAGAGAGGCAAAGAAACAATAAGTCAGAGTAAGGTCAGTAAAAGAATAAGGTTTCAAAAGAGTTTGGAAGTGTTTTTGAGTGGAAACCATAATATTGGCTCTGGAGGAGACCAGTCAGATGGATCATCTAATGAGAGGAGAGTCCTGGGGTCTTTAAGACTACTACTGCTAGACTAATGTAGGTTGTATTTGTTACTGTGCCACCATTAAGCTTTTAAAATGTCAAGTGTTAATAGATGGAAAAGAACTGCAGGGATTTGTAAATTATGGTAGTGCAGTAACCCTCATTAAGGGATAGTTGTTTGTAAACGGAAAACCTTTGCCTCTAAAGCTGAAGAGATTTGTGCCTATTCATAGGTATCTAATAGCCCCAGAGGAAATGCAAACAGCATTCTGGAAAGTTGTACATCCTGCGCCTGTAATACCGTACCTCACTCATAACTTGGTTACTGGAAAAAAGCTTTCCTCACTTTAAGGAGTTGTGTAGACAAGGGATGGGTGAAGGTGCAGTCATTCTTCCTTGTCCTTATCCTTATTCTAGGGTTAAAGAGCCTCAATGATCTCACACCCCTGTATGCTTCTATACCACCATATTTTCTATTGCTATACCACATGGGATGTATGGTTCAGAAATAATGTTGACTGTCCCCACAGAAGTAAAACTGTGGATGATTATACAGTGATAAGACAGCCTGTAGCACTATTAGATGCTGTAGATGGCCAACAAGAAAAAAATGTAGTCTGAACAAAGAACCAAAGACAGACACAACACCAGACAAGAAAGGAAAGGAGAAGGCTAGTGACTAACCCATGTATCCCACCCCAAGCCCAGCTTAAAATCTTGGTAGAGGGAGGAAAGAGAGAGAGATTCCTGCTAAGTCAGATCACTATAGAAAACACGAAGGGGTGCTGCTTTCCAAGTCATAGACCTAGACCATAATCAGCAAAAGGAACAGGTAGGCGGGTCTTATAATTGTTGGGGGGGGGTTACCATTCTTGTGAGAAGACTGGGGATATAGGGACCCTCTCCAAGTCTTAACATGGAAAGAACAGAGCACACAACCTCTTAAGAGGATACCAAAGAAAAGAATCCTGAGCTGTTTGCTTTTAAAGTGAGTAGTGTGAACTTTAAGGGAAGCCAAAGGGAAGATGAGACTCTCGAGTAAAGCCAGGGAGAACATATCAGGTGTTGTAGGAGAATTCACCACATCTCATCATCTCATTCTCTACCATGCCCCTTTATTTTGAGCTTCAAAACAGTGTACGACATTGGGAGACCTGCCAAGTACTCAAGCCCTTTAGAGAGTTAGTACTGAAAATGGCACATAGCCATGTCTTGGAAGGACATCTGAGTATGGACAAAAATAAAGCTTGAGTTTTAGCCAGATTCTGCTGGCTAGTAATCATGTTAGTGGTAGAAAATGTTTGGACAGCATGCACTAAATGTCAAAGTGTGGCTGGATATCCTGGCTTTAAGAGCCACTTGTTACTTATAATGATCATAGACACTCCTTTCAAAAGGATTGCTTTGGACATTGTGGGTCACTTAATTAATCTACTAATGGGTACCAGTATAATTTGGTCATACCAGATTATGTAATCAATATCCCGAAGCAATGCCTCTTTAGAAGGCTACATTTAATTTTGGTGAGGAAACTAGTATTGCTGTTTTATAGAGTGGGTATAACAAAGGAAATACTTATAGATCAGGAAGCTCATTTATGTTGAAAATTGCACAACCTTGTTAAAACTTTAAAGTGAAGCAACTCATAATTTTTGTGCATCATCTACAAACTGCTAAGCAGTTTGAAAGATGTAATAAACCACTAAAGTCCATGTTAATGAAAGTGATAGCAGAGAATAGGTTCGTAGGTTAGTACTAAGCTAACTGCCCTTGTGGGCCATTTTTTAAGCATTAGCCAATTATCCCATGTGAGAATCAAACCCTGCATCTTGTGTCTGTAAGGTAATCACTTTAACCACTATGCCATCCTCCGTCTCTATAGCTAAAACTAAAACTGGGACCAGTTATTGCCATACATCTTGTTTGCCATCTATGAATTTCCTGAGACTTCTACAGGATTAATTTCCTTTGAGCTCCTCTATGGGAGATACCCTAAAAGACCATTAGATATAGTTAGAGAGGCACTGGAAGAGGAGATCAATTCCCTTTCAAATGGTTTTAGAGCACTATACCTCTCCACAAGATAGGCCAAATGTCATGATGCCAGCAGCCCAGGTGCACATAGAGACCGCCCAAACAGTCCAGTAGAGGTGTATAACAAAGAAGACATGAGTTTGTGGTCGGAGATCTTGAAACTGGTTTGGTACCTTTGCCTGAAAATAAATTTCTGGCCAAATAGTAAGGGCCCTTCAAGTTCACAGAAGGACTAAGCAGAATACCAAGTTAGAAAAACTATTAAAAGACATCAGGAGCAAATTTATCATACAAGTGCTCTTAAGCTGAGGAAAGAGGCAGAGACAGCCCTAGTCCGCCTGGCAGCTAAGGCAGGAGATCATACTAAGGGCAAAGAACTATTGTCAGTACCAGAGGTGGTGGTAGGTGAGACCTTTTTCAAATACTAATAAGAGGAAGTGATGGAGTTCCTATTCTATGACAGAGAAATATTCTGTAAACTGCTAGGCAGGATGAGTGTAAGTAAACAGATCATACAGAGACCAGAATGGGAGAAAAAGTTACCTTAATCCACACCCGATACCAAAGTCTATAAGAAAGGCAGTTCAAGAGGAAGTTAAGAAAATGGTACAAATGAGGTTCATTGGGGAGTTTAATAGTGAGTGGAATAGTCCCTTAGTCTTAATGCCAAAGCCAATGATGCCAGTATGTTCCTTACTGATTTTCAGAGGGAGAGTAGGTCAATGCATGTGTAACATATGCCATCATATCTAGCTGGAGTTTTATAAAGAATTTTATGTCATTTAACTATCATATTGATTTGTACAGATGCTTGTGTTAAAAATATATTTGTGAAGTTGCTTGTGTTAAAAATGCATCAGCAGTAGGTCTTGCTGGACAGAAAAGAGATATACATGTATGTCAGACAGTATTATTATAACTGATTAAATGCATATGTTTTAACAGTGAATTCTGGAAGGGAAGAGGTTAATCTCAGTCTAGCTAATTTTGAAAAATAGGTTGAAAATGAAATGGGTTGGTTTAGGCCATAAAGATTTTATCTTACAGGTCTGATTGCAGCCAGAGTCAAAGATGTATGGGACAACCAGGACTAGGAATCTTACTGTATTGTTCTTAGGGGTGAACTAATTGATGTTATGTGATCCTATCTCGCCTACATTCTGAATGGATGAGTTGGGAGCCCTCCCTCCCTCGGCGACTACTGGCATAACTTAAGAAGCTGAGAAAGTGCTTATTGGCTGAACTTACTATATCCCAACTGCACCACCACACCCCCCCCAGATCGTTTGCAGCTTCCCTCTTGGGTCTCGAAACTGGCTGGAGCTAAAATAAGTAGTTTATTAAAACTTTTTTTTCTCAGTTTTTTTGGTTTTGCTCTCAAAAAGCTGTTTTAACAATATAACTAACTTTATTAATGCGATTGGACTGGATTTTATTTATATTTGTGTGATTGAGTTTTCGCCCTTTTTCGGCCCTCCATTCCGGACTGTTACGATTAATTGTATTAATTACAGGGTCTCTCTAAAATTGTTCCTAATTGGATTAGAGTTACCTGTTCTTTTACAGAGAGTCTGCTTTATATTTGTATTTTATGTTGTATATCAGTTCTATAGTGTATTAGTGTACTTTCCTGTCAGAGTGTGTAGATTTGTGTATTCAACCCCCTCCAAGTCTCTCTCAAGGCTTCAAAAAAATGTTCTAAATGTGGCTTTTTATGTTGTCTGTAACTGTGTCTGTATTGTTTATGTATTGTTTTAGGGGCAAAGCACTGCAGGCAATAGCGTATGTTTCTTTTCCTCTCCCCTCCTCCAGGAAAGGAAAAATCCTCCAGGTTCTTAAAACCTTGATTATTCTTAAAGCTTGAAAGCCCGCCTCCTTTCTTCGCTCCTGCCGTTCGCGGCTCCGACCAGTCCGAGTCGGCCGACTGCAAAAGAACCTGGGAGCAGGCCAAAACTTCGGCTCAGGCAGGCGAAGTGAACGGTCTGCCGATGCCTCCAGTATCGGCTTCACTCGGCCGGCGATGGCTGGGGCGGCTCACCTTGTCGCTTCATGCGGCTCGGGCCGCAGCCGAGGCCGGGATTAAGCCAGGCTCGACACTTCAAGTCGACAGCACCGGCCGGCACCGATGGAATCTGGTGGTAATCTCACCGGCCGATTCGAACGCAGACATCTTAGAGATCCTCAAACACAGCGGGCTGGATGTCCAAACCCCTCTCCCCGGAATGATCAGTGCTCCTCAGGCCTTTGGGGGCTGCTGCTCGCCCCTCCCTCGGTGTCTCCCCCCTTGACGAGAGCCTGGATTTAGTTTGTACGAGGCGTAGGGCTACCGGATACGGGAACCCAGTCCTCCCTGCCCCAAACAGTTCTTATCTGCTTCGTCCATGAGGCTCATTTCTTATGCGGCGGGAGGGGCGGAGTAAACGCACAGAGCACAGGCGTTGCTCTCGTAGACAAGCCTAGCTCCGCTTTTGTCAGTTGCGGAGGGCCTTCAAGTCTTCCTTACCCTTCCTTGGGTGATGGGTCCTCATTGTTTGGACCCAAGGTGAACTTACCCCTTACCCGCAAGAGGCAAGAGGAGCGTCGTTATCCGCCGTGGGGGCCCGTTATTCCACACCCTTTTGCAAAGGCCCCAGGGCCAAGGAGGGAAAAATGTGTTCGAAAATCTTACAGGATTTTTCTCCAGCAGGAAGAGGCAGAGGCACCAAGCACCTAGAAGCCTGGGAGTCATCACTCCAGGACAGATGGTGCCGGATAATGCCGGCCGGAGGTTACACATTTCCATTCAGGCACCCCCTTCGTCCAAGAGAATCCCGGACCCACCACCCAGTCAGGAGGGACCAGATCGTATCCCTTTGCAGAGGCCATGAGAGGTGTGGGAATGGGCTCCTCACGAATGGTCTCTAAACCGCGCAGTAGCAGCCCAGGTTTTCAAGAGATGGGGGGGACGCTGCTGCGACTTTGCTGCGACTGACCTTAGACATGATCCCGGATTTGCTAATCCATCAATCGGGGACATTGGCATCCCTTTCAATCTCTGTTGAGACAGCTTGGCTCCTCCACTCCAAACAACCTTTAGAGAGTCACACACTAGACCGGTTGTTGTTTTTTCATCTTCCCCCCACAAACCTACCACTAACTATGCAAAACATTCATTAAAGGTGCGAGCCTGTTAACCACCACCAGTTTTTCATCCTGGATCTTGATTTGGTGCTGCCATTAACATTAACCCCCCCCCCCCACCCGGCTGCCTAAAGTTAAAATATCTGTATCTGTCATGGAAGCATTTTTAGTGGCTATTGCGCCCGGCAGAGAAGAAGGGCCCTGTCTATTAAACCCCTGTCTACCACCGTATTGATTTTCCACAAAGATAGAGTATCACTTAGCTAAGTTTCTGTCTTCAACAATCTCTATTCTTCTTGAATAAGCAACTTGCATCATCTATCAAAGCTCATTCTACCAGAGCTATAGCTACTTCTCTATAGCTTTTCATTCAGCTGGAATATTTTGCTGTATTGCTTGCTGCTTTCCACTAACGCAAACCGCGTTCATTTCCACTACAAAAGTGTGGCATCTCGCCTACATTCTGATCCCTCCCTCCCTTCCCCTGCCTTGCAGCCAGAGTTACCCAGGAAGGCTGAACATTTTTGAAATTGTTTTATAGCTTTCAGATGCTGCAACAGATCTTAGCAAAGTTCTGGGTGTATATTGTACCAGATTCGGATGACCAGATGTGATGTCATTGTATAACCAGCACTGAAATTATTTTTTTAAATATTAATGAGAGATATTCCAGAACTGTTGCAGCAGCACTTTGTTTTCTGGAACCTGACAGGAAAGATCTCTTACAGATATCTCACACAACCTCACACTTCATCTTGCCTCCCTATACTAAGCAACTCAGCACTCATCATCTTGCCTTGCTGTAGTAAGTAACTTAACTAGGAAAGAGTAATTCTTTAGTCAGTCAGGACAGGAAAATATAGTGAGATTAGTTAAGTATTTTTTGAATCTAGTATAACAAAATCCACTGGAGTCACCACACGGAGCTACTGACTGGTACAAAATCTTCTTTATTGAAAACAGGAACACAAGCGCTTTCACGTAGCTATACTACGCTTCTTCAGGTGTCAGGTGACACCTGAAGAAGCGTAGTATAGCTACGTGAAAGCGCTTGTGTTCCTGTTTTCAATAAAGAAGATTTTGTACCAGTCAGTAGCTCCGTGTGGTGACTCCAGTGGATTTTGTTATACTAAGTTCCCTGAGTTTTTTCCAAGGGGAGTCTTCGTTTTCCTGCTACAGTTTTTGGATTTTCTTTATTTTTTGAATCTGTGTGAACCTGTCCAACTGTTATTTTTTTATATCTCCTGTGATTGAAACTCTAGTGTTTATTGTAATTATATATTCAGTATTAGTGGTTATTGTAATTATATATTCAGTATTCTCATATTTTCTGTTTTATTTTTGTTTACCTTTTACGGGATGGTAGAAATAGCTTCACTGCACCTCGTCCCTCAGATAGAACTGGCAACTATGCCGAGCTCTGCACCAATGCTTCATATGAACACCTGTATACCCGCACTGAATTGGCCATACCTGATAGGACCAAAACAAGCTCCTCAAGGAAGAACAAACCTACCTGGCGGACAACTGCTATTAACAGACTTTACAATAAGAGGAAGAAATTGCTGTCTAAAAGTAAGAGGGAGTGAGCCCTCCTTAACTGTAAACACTACCTCCTCAGCTTAAACAAGCAAATAAGACTTCTTGTGAAGTCCTCCAAAACAAACTATGAGTCCAAATTAGCTTCCTCAACAAAGGATAACCACAAGGCATTCTATAGTTACATCTGTAACCTAAAAGGAAAGACCCGGATTTGTACTGAATTGGTAGTTAATAAAAATGTTCATTCTGAAGAAGTCTTTGTACCTTACGGATGAAAGCGCTCAATAAGTTCATTAAAACTGTGGTTTCCAGTGTGTTTCCCTTCCTTTTGTTGTTTTTTCAATCTCTGACCCTGCTTTCTTGGAAATGCAGCTTATCCATAAGTCAAATGGTATGTGGGTTACTCTGTCTAAAGACCTTAACCTGGTATGTGACATTAATAAAACCTGCTGGAGGGATAGATTTGTCTCCTTGAGGTTACCACACTTTTGGAACAGACTCCCACTTCTTGTCAAAAAGAGTACCTCTTTGGCCCTCTTCAAATGCAGTCAGGATGACTGGATAGTGATCATAAATTTACCCCTGGGGTTCCACCTGTGTCCCTCTTGGACAGGGACAGTAGGTGCCGATCGTGGAAATAAGGGTAAGAACTTGACTAGGCATTCAAAGGCCCTAGGGTCATTAGACTAATAACTTCCTTTGATCCTATGGTCAGTGTGGAATCTTATTTGGAGCCTGGAACGAAAGTCCAGCCCCAGGACTGGAGTGTGCATTCCCTGTGTGCTCTTAAGCGAAATTGTACTTGGTGCAGAGAGCTGCATCTGAAAACACTGTGTGTGTCTTTTTTTCTCATAATGAATATTCCCCACCAGTGTCAGTGGTAAGGATTGAGGCTCCTTGATCACTGGCCCACAGGAGTGATGTCACATGTTGGTGAGCAGCAGTGTTGATTGAACTTCTGTAGCCTGTAAGCATTTTTCATTAAAGGTGTGTGTACTCTCAGCAGCCACAAGGTAAACATACAGAGTTTCATTTTTCACAACAGTTTTTTTTTTATTTTTTTTTTAGTTTAGTCTAGTCAGAGAAAGCAGACAAAGATATCAGCAGAGGATTATGGCAAGCTGATAGAGAACAATTTGGCTAAGGTGGGTGTTCAAATCCAAAAGATTGGTGCATGCCAACCTGACTAAGGAAAAAATTATTTCAGCCTTAGTCACAGCTGTAGCACAGACCAGCAGCCAGGAAGACAAGCAGTCTGGTGATGGGGATTTGCAGCCCTCAGAAATAGGACAAGTTCACCTTTTCCTCAGAAGGCTTCAAAACCCATCTGGAGTTAGAGAGACTTGAATTGATAGTATATGGAATTAGAATCGGTAGAGAGATTGCCGGGTTTGAAGGCTGAAGAAAATGAGAAGCAGTGTCAATATCTAGAGGGATATGCTGACTCTTTGACATTAACATGGAGGTAATGGGGAAGGGAATAACCAAATCCCAGAAGCAACAAGGGTCAGTAAATTTCTTCCACAGTATACAGAAGTTGATAATTTTGATAGTTTTATTTATATATTTGAAAGAGTTTGTAAACAGTATGATGTTGACCAAGGGCTCTAGGTAAGGTTCCTGACCCCCTTACTCCATGGCAAAGGTGTAACTGCTGTTTCTAAATTGTCTGATACTGATTCTTTAAATTGTGACAAGATTAAACAATGTTTATTGGAATGTTTTAAGTTAACACCTGAAGCTTGCAGAAAAACAATTTTGTGAGCATAGACTTAGGGCAGATGAAAGTAAATGTGATTATATTGCTAAGCTAAGCACTCATTTTCATAGGTGGGTGAGTGGGTGTCAGGTCACCACTTTTAAAAGGCTGACAGAGCTTTTAGTGAGGGAACAAGCCCTTAGCACTTTGCCTGAGGACATGAGAATCAGGTTGGCAGACCAGGAGTGTAACTGCAGATGAGCTGGGGAGAAAAGGGGATCTCTACTTAGCAAGCAGGACACCACTGCACAGGAAGAGGCTACCCAGTGCTGCAGATGGATATAAGGGAATCCATGGTGGGCAGCCTAAACCACCCCATCAGATTCTACCAGTAAAAGGGGAAGCCACTAGTTCACGTACATGGTCAGAATCAGGGTTTATATGTTTTAAATGTAACCAGAGGGGGTCATGTAGCATACAAATGTCCCCTGAAGCAAAGTGGGGAACAAAATGTAAGGGAGCCAGCAAGTGGGAATAATAGCATGCCAGTTTTAAGTTGTCTGGAGACAGCAGGGGTACCAGATTATCACCAGAGTTTCTAACCTATCTTAGTGGATGGAAAACAGGCCACTGCTAACAGAGAGACAGCCTTTGACATAGCCATTGTGAAGCATGCAGTGGTTAAAGAAGAGCAGTACTTGCTTAGGCAGTCGAGTAAAGTCAGAGGTTTATGAAGGACCCCATTCCAAATATCTTCAGCCTGGGCACACCTTGACTAGGAGGGTAGAAAATAAAGCAAGCAAGTAGGTGTGTTTGAAGATATCCCCGCAAATGTCTTGATTGGAAATGATTTTGATAATGCAGTACCTTGTGTGCATGCAGTTACATGCAGTTGGGCTTGAAGACAGGCATGTGGGTCTGGTATCCTGGGGGATACCCAGACAGACCCCACACCTGAAGCAGGTATTTTGCAAAATTTGACAAACGCTAGCCAGGATTTTTGCCAGGTTAAAAATGTAACAGTTCACAGATATCAACGTTTGATGCATCTCTAATGGTTGTTAATGCTAGGAGCATTAATAATAATTTTTTTATTAGAAATTTTACAACGTTCCCACAAGACTGATGTTGTTGTTTATGAAACATGGTTAAAGAATAATGACGGGAAACCAGTTCCGACAGGGTATACGTTTTTACTGTAACAGGCATTCTAACAAAAAATCAGATGGAGGTGTTATGATAGGGATTAAAGATAGCTATGAGACCTGTGATTATTACATGCTCAATGATAACACCAATACTATAGACTGTGTAACTGTGACAGTAAAGACAACCCTGGACCATTTAACAATTGTTGGAGTGTATAGACCACCAAAGTCAAGTGCAGATGACCTAGAGGAATTCATACATTTCTTACATGAAACACAGGAGGGAAGAATAATATTAGCTGAGGACTTAAATTTACCAGAAACAGATTGAAATAATATTGATTCAATAACGTTAGTAAAGAAATTATTCACAGAGTATATTCAGGAACAACAAATGGGCTCAGATTGTAGACAAATCTACCAGGGGACCGAATATACTAGATATTGTTTGTGTTCCCAAAGAAATTACTATAACTTCAAGTCATGTTTTACCATCATTGATGTGCAGTGATCATGGGGTTATTAAGGTTAATTTGTTGCTAGATAATTCTGCCAAACTGAAATCTAAGCCAATGCACAGAAGGTTAATTACAGGTTATGGGGAAGCAAAACAGTTACTATATAAAACTAACTGGAGTGATGTGTTCAGTGGAAAAACTGCAGATAGAATGTGGAAAGTTTTGAAAGAGAAACTGAGTGCAAAAAGTCAAAAAAATAAACGTTTAACTTCAGGATCTAGGCACGCAGCATGATGGGGGGTATATTTCCATAAGAACAAGACACTTGACAAAAAATATAAGAAATGGAAGAGAGGTCGTACTACAACTTTGAAAATTGAAATAAACAAGCTGGACAAACAGATTAAGCACAGTGTTAGACAAGATCAAGAAAATTTTGAAGAAAATTTATATAAATATATTGTGCATAATATGAAACCTTTCTATAGATGCATAAGATGTGGAAGGAGTAAAGATACACAAATTGATAAACTGTGTGAAGATTCTAAAATTTATTCTCAGACACAACAGATTATAGATGTATTTACAAAGTCTTATACAAAACAGTTTGGCTCCACAAAATGGATGGTAAGTTGTCCTAGTGACATCCAGGTAACCCCAGATACTGGAATCAAATTAGATTATATTGCAAAAGAACTGTGCAAACTGGATCCAAACAAAGCGCAGGGAGGGGACGGAATAAGTAACAATGACCTGAGAACACTTCAGCAAGAGATTACACTACTATTATATCTATTATTCACTAGGTCATATAAATATGGGGAGATTCCTCAAGATTGGAGACATGCACTTATTAAACCTGTCTTTAAGGGAAAAGGGAGTAGGACAAACCCAGAATCATATAGACCCTTAATTCGACTTTCTGTTGTGGAAAAATAATAGAGAAGGTAATACTGGATACGTTATTGTCAGAACTGGATAGGTTGGGACTTGAAACCATATATCAGCATGCATATGTTGAAAATAGATCTATTACCACCTGTAACATGATGTTCTATAACAATATAATAACAGCTATGAATGAAAAATTGTACTGTGATGTGATTTATATAGCTTTAACTTCAGCAATTGACAGGGTCATACACAAAATACTGATCAATATATTAGTACAACTAGGTATTGATGTACTGTTGATAAGGTGGATAGCTGCATGGCTTACAAATAGGACATGGCAAGTATCACACACCAGCTCGGCAGGTGAAATCCTTGGTTACAGTCAAGGTGTCCCACAAGGCTTTGTCCTAGGCCCTTACTTGTTTAGATTGTATCTTTCAGACCTTACTTTTTCATCTGAGGTGTTATACAGTCTATATGCTGATGACCTGAAATTGGGTAAACTGATTACAAGTGTTACAGGTAAGGCATGTCTGCAAAATAATTTGACTAAATTGACCATTTGGGCACAGGAGAATAATATGTTGATAAATACATCAAAAACTAAGCATATGAGATTTGGGAGATATAAACTGAAAGGTGAATATTTAATACAGCACACAGTGATTGAAACTGTAGACTCATTTAAGGACCTGGGTACATGGGTAGATTCAGCTATGAGTTTTTCTAATCATATCATCCAATTGGCTAATGATAGTTATAAAACTATAGGTTGTATAAAAAGATTTATAAAGTCTAGGAAATCAAAAATAATGACGTCATTGTTTGCTAGTTACATTAGACCCAAACTTGAGTATGGAACAACAATATGGAAACCCTGTAGGAAAACAAGTATGAATAAAATGGAAAGAGTAGAGCGGAAATATACCAAGGGCATCCATGGATCTGAAAATCTGAGTTATTATGAAAGACTAAAATATCTGAACTTGTACAGTGTCTCTTACAGATATTTAAGAGGAGCTCTTATTCAGGTATATAGGGCATTTTGGGACAACTACCTCTGAGAATGTTTGGGGTTATCAAAATGTACTAGAGAATCATCAGATAACCTATTTAGAAGATTCTATAGGAATGAGAAGTGTACTAATTGATTCTCTGACAGAGTAGCTGATGATTGGAACAGACTGCCAAATTACATTAAAGCAAGTACTAGTTTAGATATTTTTAAGAACAGCCTGGGCATTTATTATGGGAACAAGTGTTTTTGTATATTGGCAAGCTAGAAGGGCATTAATGCCCGTGCTTGAAATGTTTGTATATATGTATGTAAAGCTCCTTTGATGCCTTTGCCTGTGACTGAGGAGCCATTTCAGAGGATATGTATTGATATTGTGGGGCCTCTGAGTACCTCAGGTTCCGCAGGGAAGAACTATATCTTAGTGGTAGTAGATTATGCTACTAGATACCCTGAGGCAGTAGCTCTGTCCTCCATCAAGGCAGAGAAGGTGGCAAATGCTTTGTTAGCTATTTTCAGCAGGGGAGGTTTCCCAAGAGAAATACTGACTCACAGAGGTGCCAATTTCATGTCAGACCTGCTGGCTTGTCTGTGGGAGTGCTGTGGGGTGAAGCACAAGAAGACTACCCCCACCACCCCATGACTAATGGTCTTATAGAGAGATTTAACTCTGTACTGAAGACCATGCCAGGGGCATTTGCAGACCAGTCTAAGAGAGGGGGGCAAATATTTGTCCCGTCTCCTGTTTGCATACAGAGAGGTAACCCAGAAATCCATGTGTTCTTCACCCTTTGAGTTGCTGTATGGGCATAGAGTAAGGGAGCCCTTGGATTTGATTCATGATGAGTGGGAGGGTAAGTGTGAATTCCACAAGGGGTCTGTTGTGGTATATGCCCTAAACCTCAGGGCAAGGCTTGGAAGCTCATGGGCTTGGCCCAGGAGAACCTGGCAAGAGCCCTACAGCAGAAAAAGGTCTGGTATGACAGGAATGCTCAAGCCCAAGAGTATGCTGTAGGACAGCAGGTTGTGTTGCTTATTCCTGTCAGAAACAATAAGCTGCAGGCAGCTTGGGAATGACCTGTCAAAGTGGTAAGGAAGGTCAATGATGTTAACTATATGGTAAAACTGCTAGGCAGGAGGCAGGGGCACAAGCTGTAACATGTTAATGTGATGAAGCCTTAGCATGACAGGGAGGCCCTTGTGCTGATTATTTGCAGTGGGTGGCAGGAAGAGCCTGTTGACTGATCTCCTCAATGAGGCTCAGACTGACATCTCAGTGGAAGGGGTAGCAATGTCCCAGCAGCTATCCCTTACCCAGGTTTAAGAAATCTGGGCTGTGTTGCAGGAGTTTATGGACATGTTCACCGAGAAACCTGGGTGCACCCACATGGTGTATCAGCATGTGGATAAAGGACCCCAAAGACCTATCAAGCGTGTCCCTTACAGGGTGCCTGAGAAAGTTAGCCAGACTCTGGGGGAGGAGATACAGAACATGTTTGAAGTGGGAGTAATCCAGGAGTCCAGCAGTCCCTGGGTCTCCCCAGTGGTGCTGGTACCGAAGAAGGATGGTAGCACCAGGTTCTGTGTGGACAAGAGAAAACTGAATAGTCATACAGTGTCAGATGCTTACCCCATGCCAAGGACAGATGAAGCCTTAGAGCAGCTGGGTGGGGCTAAGTATCTGACCACTATTAATCTGACCAACAGCTACTGCAGAAGCCCTTGACTTCCACTACTAGAGAGAGAGATCAGACTTTGTGACTCCTTTTAGGTTATACGAGTTCAGGAAAGATGTCCTTTGGGATGAAAAATGCCTTAGCAACTTTCCAGAGGTTGGTAGATCATATCCTCGCAGAAGATTATGCTCTTGCTTACCAGCACAATATTGCCATCTACAGCCTTTCCTGGTAAGGGCACTTTCAGCATGTCAGACAGAAATCCTGGGCACACTACAAAGGGCAGGATTGCCCAGTAAGCTCAGTGTCAGGTGGGTATGGCAGAAGTCTCGTACCTGGGACATAGGGTGGGGAAGTGGTAAGATCAGGTCAGAACCTGCCAGAGTGGAAGGTATTCAGGTATGGCCTGCCCCTGTTATGAAAAAACAAGTGAGGGTATTCTTGGTGACAGCGGGGTACTATAGAAAGTTTGTTCCCAATTATAGTACAGTAGCTGCTCCCATCACAGAGCTGACTAGGAAAAGCAGGCCAGATAAGGTTGTGTGGACTCCAGCCTGTGAATATGCATTCCAAAAGCTTAAATGGGCTTTGGGAGGACCCCCTGTGCTAGCCTGTCCAGATTACAGCAATGAATTTGGTGTGCAGGTGGATGCTTCAAACCATGGGTTGGGGGCTGTAACTCAGTCAGGTTTCCTCAGAGGGAGAAGAGCACCCTGCTGTATATCTCAGCAGTAGACTCCAACCTTGGGAGGATTGTTATGCAGCTGTAGAAAAAGAATGTCTAGCCATAGTATGTGCAGTACAAAAACTTCAGCCTTTCTTTATGGAAGGAAATTCACTATGGTTACACACTACAATCCCTTAACATGGTTACATCAAGCCAGCCAGCAAAATGCCAAGTTATTAAGGTAGAGCCTAGGGTATCAGGCACATGACATGACCTTGCAGTACCATAGTGGGGTCACCAGTGCCAATGCAAGACAGGGTATGGATTAATGTGTTTTCAGACAGGCTCATAACTCTCAACCAAACATTCCTCCAGGGTCACTTGAGAATCTAACTTGAGTCTTCAAAAGGGGGAGAAATGTGATGATGTAAGGTAGTGCCAGCTGTGCCAGAGAGAGTAGGGCAGTGCATATGTAACATGTGCCAGCATAGCTAGCTGGAGTTTTGTAAAGAATTATATGTCATTTGAATATCAGACTGAGTTGTACAGATGCTTGAGTTAAAAATGTATTTGTAAAGTTGCTTGTGTTAAAAATGTATCAACAGTAGGCACTGCTGGACATAAAAGAAATACACATGTTTGTCAGACTGTATTGTAACTGATGAAATGTATATACTTTAACAGAGGATACCGGAAGGGAAGGGGTTAAGCTCAGCCCAGCTAACCTTTAGAAAAATAGCCTAAAATTAAATTACTTGGTTTAGGCCATAAAGATTTTATCTCACACGTCTGAATACAGCCATAGAATGGCTTGCTAGTCTCTGCAGGAAGGTTGGAAGTTTGCAATTGTTTTACATTTTCCAGATGCTGTAATAAACCTTAGTTAAAGTTATATGTGTGTATTGTGACACACCAGTAACAGATCCTGTCTCATTTTCTAGTGAGGGGGTAGTGTGGGAACCACAGTGTCAGGTGACCAGATGTGATGTCATTCTGTAGCCAGCAGTGAAATTGTGTTTGAATAATAGTGGAAGATGTGATAAGTGGACTCTGTTTTTGGACCTGACAAGAGACACTCATCCACTTTCATCTTGCCTGTCTTTAGTAAGAAAGTAGGGAACAGTAATTCTTCAGGCAGTTAGAAAAATATAGTGAGATTAGCTGATTGTAGTCTTGTCTGTATTTGTCCAAGTCTGTATTGTTTTTATATTTCCTATGATTGAAATTCTGGTGTTTATTGTAAATAATTCAGTATTTTAATGATTTTTTTATTATTTATTATTAAATATATCTAAACCTTTCATTGTGGTGGTCTTTTAGAAAATAATTAACCTTTTAGAGTACTTGCATTTATTTAGTGGCACTGTAGCTCCATGTTCCGGAAAGTCTTGCTACTGAGGTTAAACACTACCATTTGTATAAGTATCAATTTTCCTAAGAATAATTGGGTACCCCTGATAAGAGCCTTAAAGTAGCTGGCTTCAAGTGTTCTGTTGGTGGTAAATGTACCTTACAGTCTGGTTGGAGGTCTCAGAGCAGGTAAGCTGTGCCAGTCTTTCCTAGGTGTGTGTGTATGAAAATCAAAATCACAAAGAGAGGATGTGTGACAGCTACTTTGAACAGGGACATTGAGAGCACTAATTTCATAGAGAGGGTGGTGGAGGACTTGGCTTGGAACACCCGGCTAATGACTCAGCTATATAGTGTATAGTCGGGAGTCTTATTTGGGGCCTAGAGAGAGCCCAGCACCAGGACTGGAGTGTGCATTTCCTTTGTGCTCTTTAGAGAAATTGTACTTGGTGCAGAGAGCTCCATCTGAAAATACTATGTGCATCTATTTTTCCCACAGTGAACATTCCCCACCAGTGTCAGTGGTGAGGATTGAGGCTCCTTGATCACTGGCCCAGAGGAGGGATGTCACAACGTGAATCTAATTAAGCTAATGTAAGCTTAAGGATTCTACATATTCTGAACATGCTTAGGCAGCTCAGGTAGCATTTTGACAGAACTTAGTCCTTTAAAAATGTAGATCAGTTGTTTATTTCTTATGATGAGACAAAGAAATGACAACCAGTGTCAAAATAGACTATTTCATGGTGTTTGTCCAGAGCTATTGCATTGTGTTATAGCCACTGTAGAAAATTTATTCCAGGCAGTATTAAGGCACGTTCTTCTGGAGCCTTGGCATCTACAGTGGCATACTGGTAAGGGGTGGAGTCCAGAAGCATTCTAGAGATAGGAACATGGTGCACTATAAAATCTTTTACAAAGCATTACAAACTGGATTCCTTTTCCAGGTCCAGGACTGGCTTTGCTAGGATTATTCTTGTTGGGCTGCAGGTCCCTTATCCTTCCTCTTCCTACGTTGGATAGGCTTTGGTAATCAACCCATATAGCCAAAAGGCTACTGCAGCAGTGAGATTGATGAACATAATACAGTTGTGTCTGTTGCACATACCATAACAGTAGATGTTCAAATTCCTCACTGTTTTTACAAAATACTGTTTCAAAGTTTGCACATTTTGAAGAGTAAACTTGGTGCATGGGCTGAACTGTGTCAATGTTTCTCTTTCGATATTACTGTGCTAATGTTACTAGTATTGATATAACATTAATTCTACAAATGCCACTACATCCACATATATATACTTGGATCTACTTTTTTCGTTGAAATTTACTTCGAAAAAGAAAAGTAGATGCTCACTTCAGCGAAAGTGTATTTCAACGAAAGTGCACTTTCGCTGAAGTCTAGTCACCGGATCAGCTGACTAAAAAAAAAAAAAAACCCACAAAAAAACATCTTTTGCACCCCCCACACCCCCTCTACTTAAATATGCCAACTCTGAGATCGCACTACAGCGAGGAAAAGGGAATATTCCCATTCTGCGCTGTATTGTGATTTCTGTACTCTGTTTTTGAAGTTTCAGTACGGCGAACAAGTGGTCTCGCACAAGTGGGTTTCGAAGTACTGAAACTTCGACCAACTGAAGTAGACCCATATATACATAAATACATATAAAAAATATATATATATATATATATATATATATATATATACATACACACACACACACACACACACACACACACACACACACACACACACACACACACATGCTTCTGATATTCAAACAGCTATATCATCATATTTCATTTTTGTAAATTTTACCCAGGGCAAGTAAACACTTGCCCAACATGCCCTTTTCTGCACTGTAGTGCATTCCCAGAGTTGGTATATATAATTAGGTGGGGTTTGGGGGGGAAGCCCCCCATCTAAGTGGGTTTTATTTACTCTTATGTGTGTTTCTTTCAAGTTTGGGCAAGTGTTTATTTGCCCTGGGAAAAATTTGCTGTTCAGGTATTTCATTTTTGCGATTTTCGTCTCATGAAAATGAAATTTGATGATATGACCATTCAAGTATTAGAACTATATATATATGTATGTGTGTATAAGGGTCTACCTGTAATAACAGGAAGTACACTTACCCGAAACTCTAATTGCCGAGACAACTTCAGCTAAACCTCTAATCGCTGAAGCTATGGAACACCGCACTTTTGAATAGGGAAACTAACCACTTGGCCACTTGGAGTTGGTATATTAAGTTAGGGGGGTTGTGGGGTGCATAGTGGGCAAGACCCCCTACGTAGGCAGGTTTAGTCTGTATCCGTGTTGTTATTTTCCGCTGGTGACCAAGTGGTTAGTTTCCCTATATAAAAGTGTGGTATTTCGTAGCTTCGGTGATTAGAGCTTTAGGTGAAGTCATCTCGGTGATTAGAGTTTCAGGTAAGTGTAGTTTTGGTTATTACATGTAGACCCATATATATTTACACACACACACACACACACACACACACACACACACACACACACACACACACACACACACACACACACACACGTGTATGTATACAGGCACATACACCCTTATGTACATAGTTACTCTTGTTTTACTTTTAGTTTCGTAGCATTTTTCATTTCACAGCTATGAGGTTTTTGGCACTCTAACTCTCTTTTATATGAAGATCTGCTAGAACTCCTGGCAGTTAGACTGAGTAGAAGGTGCTCTTAAGCATAGAAAAGCCTTACGGTTGTTTAAGTCCTTGGCAGGATATAACTTCTAATAACTTCGGCTTCTGCAACAGTGATCTGTTAAGACATCTGTGTTATGATAGGTCTTACTTACATATCTGCATTATATTGCTGAGGAAAACTTTCACTGTAAGTTTTATAGCTTGAGAGGCACTCAGTTTTTTACATTGTTTTTGTATATTTACATATAGATATATTATTTTTCATATTTCTCTTTATATCTCAAAAAAAACAGTCATCAGGAAGGTAATGCCAGCCATCATATGAAAGTCATAGTGTGGCTAATAAAAATACAGCTGACACTGTGTCTTGATTATATGGTTTCTAAGATATGAAAGAAAAATATAAATTTGGATATTTTGCCTTATAATATACTAGTACATTGATTTAATGACTTAGTGTGTATTGACTTTTATAATTGGAAACCACAGTATTTACTGAACAGCACTGCTATTTTTAATTTTTAAACATTTACTGTTCATAAGATATTTATATTTATATGACTTATGTTTTAACATTGATTTTCAAAAATTGCTGAGGAATGTATGGATGTCTGCAGGCTGCCAGAGGTGTGACATTCCAGAACTATGTGTGAATCCGTTAACTTATTCTGGATATTCATTTTCTGCACTGATCCATGATTATTACTATGAGTTTTATTCTGACAATATTAACTACTCTACATTGACTGTAGTACACTGAGTGCATCGATAGTTGTGAAAATGTATATTAGGTTTTTGCTGACTTCCTCTACGCCTTTTGGCTTTTATGCACATGAGAAAGCATGTTCTTTTAGTTGATCTTGATAATTTGCAATAAATTTGTTTGTGTAATCAGCTTTAATGTGCACCTGTAGAAGATAAGCTTGACAGTGAGGATTAAGCTCTGTAAAAGACACAAGATTGAAAAACAAAGCTTTTCTGGGAATAATTTTCTTTGCTTGACAGTCTTTTTGAAAAATAAGGTACATCATTATTATTCCTTTGGTGATATTTTTGTACTTATGTTGAATCTCTTTTTTTTTCATTTTGATCCACCATAGCCCATATGTGTCATGAATTACATCAAGTATATCTTTGGCATGGAAGTGATAAAGGATAGGAACATCACCACCTTTAAATGGAGAAAATAAATGTTTCACTTCTGCCGATAGCAATGACTTTCAATCTCTTTAGTCTTCGGTAGTCAACACTGTTGTTTTTCTTTTTCTGCTTGACTTTTATCATTTTCTTTCTTTCTTTATTATATTGCTTTTGTTAATTGGGGTAGTCTGACTGTGCTGTGCTGCCTCCCTCTCAGCAGAGACCTGGAGAGGAAGCTCCAGTTACCAAATAGGCAGTTTTATGCAGTATAGAAAAAGGTAAAGCTTAAGGTTACAATCTGGACATACAGTAACTGAAAGATAGCTATACTGGAGAAAATCTAAAGTTATTAAAATATGGGGTCATCGCATACTAGTACATGAGAAATTGGCATACGCACCGAGGCTTAAAATGTAATTTACAATGTTACATTCATGGGTAGGAGAAATATGTGAAAGGAAGTGTGGGAGGTAAGAGAAGAAAGAGGGGAGGTAGTGTGGAATATGTGAGTAGTATGTATATTTGTTAACTGGTATAAAGATTTATTTATTTATTAGTTATTGCTTTTGTTTATCAAGAAAGTCCAACTAGGCACAAGACCCATTTTTCAAGGGAGGCCCGGAGAGAGAATGGCTCCATTTCTACAAACGACAGTAATACAGTGACACTAGCATTTGAAAGGCAATAATATACAATACTTTTTACAAAATATTTTAAAAGAGGGAGAACTGTATTTCAAATCTTATAAAGTATACAGACACCGTATTGTTTCTGTTTTCAACAGAAAGCAATATGATTACAAGAGGTGTAGTGGTGAGAAAGCTAGAGCTGAGAAACAGAAGACAAGGGTAGGTGAGGGTGAAAGAGTATAACTAAAGGTTGAAAAAAGAGTGAGTTACAGTATAGGTAGGATATGGAGGGAGTTGAGCAGTGATGAGGTTGAAGAGAAGTGATGTGTTAATCTGGTGCAGCACAGGAGATGAGTAAATGAGACTTTACCTGTAGTTTGAATGATTTTAACATGCAGTCCTGCCTTACTGCTAGGGGGATGGAATTCCAGGTTTTTGGCACTTGATAGGAGTAGAGGGCACAGCCTGCTGATTTATTAGGTTTTAATATATGTAGAAGATCTTCGTCAGAAGGGTACAAGCTTCTGGGTGAGTTGTATAGTTTTACAAGGTTGGCTAGAGATGGACAGTCATTTGGTTTGTTTATTAGATTGTGAAAAATACCGAGTTTGGAGTATGTGAGCTGATATTGTAGTTCAAGCCACTGGAGGTCCCTGAGGGTAAAACAGTGATATGATATATGGGGGGGGGGGGAGGTGTTGGCTGCCAATTTTGCTTCCGTGTTGTAGCACTGCTCAATTGTGTTTAGTTGGGTTAGTTGGATGTCAGTATTAGTGCTGAGTAGAAGGGAGTAGGTAGAAGGAAGGTAATTGCGATATGATATCTTGCAGTGTTAAATCAATAGGGTTTTGCCTTATAGGCAATGCTTAGTTTTTGGTGTGTTTCTTTCACTGTATGTCACATGCAGAAGTCAAACTGTAGGTCTTCATCTATGTAAACTCCTAGTAATTTGGTTTGTGTGACAAGTGCTATTTTGGTATTGTTGGAAGGGGTAATAGTGAAGGATGTTTTTATTTATTGTGAGGTATTCGGAGGTGAAGAGAATTAGTTTTGTTTTGTTAGGGTTAGGAATAGCTGGAAAGTAGTCAGCCAGTTTTCTGTTGAAGTGAAGTACTCATGGGTCAGTTTTTGTAGGGAATCATGGTTGTTTGCAGAACAGATTATTGCAAAATTGTCTGCACACTGTATTAAAGTAGCATTCTTACTGGCCAGATCAAGGTAATTAAAAAATTGCTAAACAGGATAGGTCCCAGTATGGATCCTTGTGTGATCCTAACTGCAACATAGAGAAAGGATGAGATGTCATTGAGCCATTTTACTACCTGGAGTCTGTTAGAGAGGTAATTAGAAAATGGATAGAAAAGAATTATCAAGGCCTAGATTGGAGAGTTTTTGTAAGAGTATAGGGTGGGAGACTTTGAAAAAACTTTTGGATAGATCAAGAAAGAGAGCAGATACAAATTTGAGGTAACAGTGTTAGTGAAATTAAGGATGGTGGTGGAGGTATTATGGTGGGGGCAAAAAAACATGCTGTGAAGAAAAAGAGAGGAGTGCATTTTGTGTGATGTGGTGTAGGAGTTCGGTCCGAATGCACTTCTCAACAATTTTTTTATGTAGGAGAGGATGGCGATGGGTCCTTAATTGGTGAGTTCAGTAAAATGAACACCTTTGTGGGTGGGAAGGAGGTAACATTTTTTTCCATAGTAAAGGTACATAAAAGTCATTGATAGAGCAGTTTATTAGAATTAAGACAGGGTAATCTATGGCCTCTGCTGCCATTTTTAGATTTTTGCCAGGCAGATTGGTGAAGGCTGTGTTGAATGGCAAGGATTTAGAAGCTTGTTTATGGAGAAACAGAATAATTTGGAGTTCTGGTAATTTTTATTTTGGAGATTAGTATAATATATATATATTTTGCCTAATTTAATATGGCATTTGGCTCTGTTTCTAAGCTCGTTGATTTTCTGATTGGATGAGTTTTGTTTGTGACCCAAGTTTTCCAGGCAGCATCTTGAAGTTTCATGAACTGTTTTGTGCTTCTGGCTAGTTCATTTAGGATTTTTAGGAATATACAGCAAGCTACAGTGTCAATGTGTGGTAGGTGCTTTAGGTTTGTCAGTTGTACTGTTTTAGGTATGAGATGAATGTGTCTTTGTTTAAATTCGAGAGGTTATGTGTCATGTTAAAGTGGTGTTGTTTCTGGATTTTTGTTTGCTTTCTTTTAGCTAATATAGGGAGATGGTTACTTAAAGACTCTGAGGAGTTAAAGATTTTACCTGACATAGAAGTGAGTACCAAGACTATTATAGTACCCTTGTTATTTTTACTGTTGAAGTGAGTGGGAGTGATGATCAGTTGTGTTAGTTCATATAGATATATAGCATCGTATTGGTGTGGTTGTTACTGGAGAAAAAGAGAGAGAGAGAGTCACTACTAAAGTCATGTAATAGTAGTTTCGGGAGGGGGGATGTTGGATGCTACCCAGCAGAAGAGATTTTCTGCTGTGCTATGATTGTTTCCTAGCAGGATATAAGCTCCTATTATATAGAGGGATTTGTGTTTAGTTTGAGAGTAGGTACGAAGTGTTCCGTTTTGTTTATGGGGTGTTAGAGGTGAGAGGGTGGGGTGTAGACTATTTTCATGGAGTATTTCAACTCTACCAACTCTTTTATATTTTCTGTCTGCCCTGAGTATGTGATAATCGAGTAGGCATATCTCATTATCTTTTGTTTCATTTTTTTTTTTTTTTAGCCATGTCTCTGTTATTGCTATAATGTTTGGTGAATGCAAGGCAAGCCATGCATGGAATTCTGGTAACTTGTTATAATGTTTCTAATGTTAATAAGGATGATAAGCAGAGAAAAAGAGTTTGTGGGGTATTGTATAGAAGTGATGGGTCAATAGAGGTAGTTGGGTGGGATTAGTGAGGGGTAGAAGTTGAAACAGAATTAGGATGTATGTAGCCACTGCATTTTAAGTTTTGGGAAATGTAGTGATAGGTTGTCTGCCATTTTAATTTGTTGTTTGGTTTCAGGCTGAGTTTGTTGAATATGGGTTTGTGAAGGTTCATATTACTTGTGTATACACACACACTCACACACACACACACACACACACACACACACACACACACACACACACACACACACACACACACGCGCGCGTGCACGCACACTTATATGCACCCAGTCTTATGCCATACTAACTTGAAAATCCCACAATAGTCAAATAAAGGCAGGTCTCTAACATTAGCAAGTAGGAAACAATATGAAATCTTGATTCTAAAGCAGCATATGTCTACACTTGTTAGCTGATTACCTTCCAGTATCACAGACAATACTTAGTCCTTCCACATTATTAGCTTATGTAACTGGAGCAGCTATCAGCAGGAATTATTCTTCTCAGTCTGCTCCGTAGGCAGAAACATTGTGCTCCTCACCAGTAGTTTTTTTCTTGGTATACCTCAGTGTTTAAATTCTTTTTGAGGTTATGTTTTGTAATGGGTGGTGGTTTGATCCATGTGGAGGTCATTATTCACCCCTACCTACACGCACACATACACACACACACACACACACACACACACACACACACACACACACACACACACACACACACACACAGTTTTACAGTCAGATTTTCAAGTAAGCACTCTACTCATGCCTTTTGAACCTGCTGATCTCAGAATTTTCTTTCCTGTTTAAACATTTATATCATAAACAACCAACTTCTCACTGCTGTTTTTTTACCAAATCCAGTTCTGTATCATACTTATTACCTAAACATAGTAATATAATTGCATTGTTATAGGGCAGCCGCGGTGGTGCAGTGTTTAGCATTGCCACCTCACAGCAAGAGGTTCTCCGGTTCGATCCTCGGCTGGGGTGCCTTCTGTGGGGAGTCTGCATGTCCTCCCTTTGGTCGCGGGTGTTTTCTCTGGGTGCTCCGGTTTCCTCCCACATCCCAAAGACATGCTGTAGGTGGATTGGACACTCTAAATTGGCCCAAGGTGTGAGTGCGTGCGTGCATGTGTGTGCCTTCTGTGGAAGGTTGGGCGCTGGGCTGGCGACTCGACACCATAAAACTCCACTGCCAATCATGAGTGGACAGGTGATCCACTGTGGCGACCCCTAACTGGAAAAAGCCGAAAGAAGAAGAAGAAGTAATATAATTGCATTGTGAATGATCTGATAAGATATTAATACCCAGACTTTCTGTATTCCTTCTTTCTTCTCAGCAATTCAGACTGTTTAACGATCCTTTTAGATACCATGATAAAGGAAAATGAGCTGCCATGTCCCAGAATGGAAAGAGAGAAAATACCTAGCGGATTAAATTTTGCAATGTTAGCATAATATGAATGGCATGATAAAAAAATGTGATGTCCCAAGTCTGGGCCAGTAATCAAGCAGCATGAATCCTCACCACTGACACTGGAGAGGGATGTTCACTTGGAACAAAAATAGATACAAACAGTATTTCCAGATGTAGCTGTCTGCACCAAGCACAGTTTTCCATAAGAGTACACAGGGAACATACTCAGTCCAGGGGCTGGGTTTCTGTCTCTCCAGAATTCCCACTGGCACAGCTATAGAGTTGAGCCCTCAGCCGAGTGTCCAAGTGAAGCCCTCACCACTCTGTCTGTGAAACCAGTGTTCTGTATCCCTGGTCTAAGTAGCTGACATGCACACTCTTTGAAATTTGATTTTCACACACACACACACACATGCACACACAGACACACACACACAGGAAAGTCTGGCACAGATGTACTAGCTGTGCCCTCTTCTGCCCAGCCTATAAGGTAGTTACTGCCACCAGGCACTCCAAAGCCAGATACTCTAAGGCTCTTACAAGGGTACCCAATTATAACGAGTGAAATTAATATTAATAAAAATGATAGTGTTTTGACCAATGCAGTAAGGCTTTCGGGAGCGGCCACAGAGTTACCAAATAGATATAAGTACTCTCAAAGGTTAAAATATTCTCTAAAGGACCAGCCACAATGAAATGTTCAAGTACATTTAATGATAAATAATCAAAGAACATGAAAATACTAAATATCTATTTGCAATAAACACCACAGTTTCAGTCACAGGAAATATTAAAATAACACAGATGAATAGATTGACACTGATAACAGTACTTAACTAATCTCAATATATTTTCCCGACTGATCTAAAGAATTACTATTCCCTAGCTCACTTACTAGAGCAAGGCAAGATGAGAGCTCCTTTTTTGTTAGGTTCCAAAAACAGACTGCTCTGAGATTTCAGTCTTGTCTAGTATTAAAACATCATTTTAGCCCTGGATTACAGAATGGCATCACATACATCTGGTCATCTGACTTCTGGTTCCCATACTACCCTCTTTCCAAGCAACTGGCCCAGAACCTCGCACATATCTGCCATTCTCTGGCTGCAATCACAGCTGTAAGATATAATCTTTGTGGCCCAAATTAAGTAATTTAATGTCATACTATTTTTCAAAGTTAGCTGGAGCTGAGCTTAACCTCTTTTCTTCCAGTATCCTCTATTACAATATTAATTTCAGTTGTTATAATACAGTCTGACATACAAGTGTATTTCTTTTTCCGTCCAGCAAGACACACTGTTGGTACATTTTTAATGCAAGCAGCTTTACAAATATGTTTTTCAGCACAAGCATCTGTACAAATTGGTTTGCTATACAAGTTACATAATTCTTTACAAAATTCCATCTAGCTATGGTGACATATCTTACACATCCACTGCCCTACTTCTCCTGACGTAGCTGGCAAAACCTCAGATTGTCACCGTAGGTAAATCCTGATATACCACAGTACAAGGACAAAATGATTGACTTCAAAAATTGGCTAAGCTTCTGGTGTCATTCTAAGGGGATCCAGTATCTGTCTGCCTGGGATGACATGGTTGACAGGCCATGATGCTTTGCCAGAGATGGCCTGTACTTGTCACCCCTGGGATTCGGGATACTGGCTAAGGCTCTTGCCACCCCTATAGTGCTTTTTTTAGGCAAGGTCCAAATGACAAACCCACCACCGTAGCAGGTACGTGCAAACAAAAAATGAGGGTAATGCTACTCAGTGCTGGAAGTCTAAACCTCAAAATGCACTCACTCGAGGCACTCCTCAAAGTGGAGAAAATCGATATCTGTGCTGTGACTGAAACCTGGTTCAAGGCTCCAGAGAGCACCCCTGCATTACCAGGCTATAACTCATACCATACCTTTCAGCCATCTAACCTGGACCAGAACACCAAAGGCAGAGGTGTGTCCATATTCATTAAGGATATCCACACCTCCAGGCTAGTTGCCCAACATAATGCATCTGAAATTATCCAAGTGCAACTAACTCTGGGCAAAACTGCAATCCAAATTGTAGCTTGCTACAGATCACCACCATGCACCAGGACTCCCACTCCTCTTTTCTTGATATACTGGAAAAGATTAGGGGCCAACCAAACACCCTAATAATGGGCAATTTCAACTACCCCACCATTAACTGGGAAAACTACTCATGTACCAACTCCTTCGCTCAATGCTTTCTAGAATTCATAAACTTCAATGCCCTGGATCAACTTATCCACACCCCCACCAGGGGCAACAATATCCTAGACCTGGTCATTACCAACACGAGTTACCGGTGTTCCATACCTGAAGTCAGCTCCTCATTGATCAGAGCTGACCATAAGCTAATCACCATAGATATCCACATCCCGCCCCCACCCCCCATTAAGGAAACCACTGTAAAAAAGTTCTCCAAAACCAACTTCATGCTTCTTAAGACAGAAGTGGCAAACTTCATGATATCCTTGCAATTGGGCACTACAGCTATGATGGCAGAATCCTACACAAATGCACTTACATGAGTGCATGGAGCGTGCTATCCCTAACAGAACCAAGACGTTATCCTCCAAAAAAAAGTAAGCCAATCTGCTGTTCCCCCATTATAAACAAACAGAAGGAAGAAACTGTTGCAGAAGAGAGTAAAATCCCATGAGTGGAGGAGCTCTCTGGTCTTCCTCAGTAAGAAACTGAGATCCCACATAAAATCCTCCAAAGCTAGCTATGAAAACAAGATTGCCTCTGATTCTAAGGACAACCACAAAGCATTCTATAGCTATGTCAAGAATCTCAATGGCAACACCCAGGTCTGCTCTGAGCTACAGCACAATGGCACGAAAATTACAGAACCAACTGATATCGCCAAGATCTTGGCTGATAGGTTCAGTGCTAACTTTACCCCCCACCCCCTAAAGGGCCCATATCTATAATGGAAGAATGCAGAGCCCCTGAAATCACAACTGCGCAGGGAAAAACTGCACTTTTCAAAGCCAAAAACACAGCTTCCATGGGACTGGACAACATCCCAGGTTGTGTTCTACACGAACTTCAGAACAAACTGGACTCCCCACCTAAGCACCATGTTCAATCATAGTCTCACATCAGGCTTTGTACCCACTGAATGGTGTACAGCAACAGTTATACCACTCCACAAAGGGGGAGCTACCATGGACCCCAGGAACTATCGCCCTATTAGCCTGACAAGCCTGGTCTGCAAGGCCATGGAATGCATCATCATGGAACTCATAAACAAAGACATAGGTAACCTCCAAACCCTGGACCCCACCCAGTTCAGGTTTGTGAAAGGCAGATCATGCCTCCTGAACCTGATTGACTTCTTTGAAACAGTCACCAAAGCTGTAGACGAGGGAAAGGAAGTTCACACAGCCTATCTTGACCTCGCCAAGACTTTTGACACCATCCCCCATTCTGGAATTATAGATACACTCACTAAACTGGGTATAAATCCATACATCACAAGGTGGGTTGCCAACTGGCTCACTGACAGAACCCACACTGTAAAAGTTGTAGACTCCAAATCGAACTTCAAACCAATGACAACTGGAATACCACAGGGTTCAGTCCTGGGTCCTCTCCTGTTTGGTATCTACTTCTCTGAAGTAAAGGCTACCTACCTGCCTCACTGAGACAAATGTCTGTTGTCATAGCCATGGCCTCAAGCTAAATGACAAAATGTGCATTGTCATCTCCTTTGGTAAAAACTCTGTTCCCATGAACTACCACATAGGCAGCAGTCCTCTTAACACCCAAGTCACAGTAGTCAGAAAATCCTTCTACATGGCACACCCCATAATGAAATGGTTCTCATCCAGGAAAAAAGTGTTCATTGTTCGCCTCTACTCGGCACTCATTAGACCCATTATTGATACAATGCCCCTTTTGGAATGTACCTCACAAGACATCTGCAACAGCTGGAAAGGCCACAGAAGTACTTCACCAAGAGAATTATGGGTGTCAAACAGTTGTCTTATTCTTACCGTCTCAAAAAACTCCATCTTTACTCCATAGCATATCGTCTCACCTACTCCGAGGTGATCTCTGCCTAACATACAAAGCTATGTGAAACCCAGAGCTGTTGGACATGCTACACTTAAAGCAATCCCTCCAGGATAAACACTCTAGGGATCTAAACCTTGTTACTACAATAAATAGAACATGCTGGACGGATAGATTCCTGTCCCAGAGACTTCCCTTACTCTGGAACAAGCTACCTATCTATGTCAAGGAAAGTTCCTCATTAGCACTCTTCAAGAAAAATCTTGCTGAATTGATGGGAATTAGGAAATTCACCCCGGGGATCACTCCTGTGGCCCTGCTTGACAGGGGCACAGGAAAATAACTAACTTTCTTGGGTGGCAAAAGCTGGGGAACCTTGTTGGCTAGGCTTACATAGGCCCTAGCGCCAGTAGCCTAGTTGGGTTCTTTATCTGCAGATAGCTCATATATTTTCTAACTGTGCGTATATTTTCTCATGTTAGTTTTTCAACATATTCTCTTTGTATCACCACTTCCATTCTTAATTATGAAAATGGAACATCCTTTTTCCTAATGATTTCACAGTACACAACTCATTTTATGTCCTAAGATCTGCTCTTGAAGGTTATTGTCCCTTTTAATTTTTAAATAGTATATGAATTCTGTTCATAACATCTGTTTGGTTTTACTTGTTAACTTTTCTTTCTCGAAAGTTGTAGAAATATCTCTTGAAGAGGTTATCCACGCCTGTGTATTGCTATCAGTCCATTAGAACTGCTGAATAGGGTGGCTGATTAAGCAGTAATCCACGAGTGGTTGTGGGTATATAAGGATTTTCCCATGGGTGATATGGTTTGATCAAAATGGAAAATCTCAAATGATTAAACAAAGCCAGCCGTAGGTAAATCTTGATATACACCACACCCACTACTGGGTTATTATTATTATGCAATGACATTACTTAAAGAAACTGATTAGCTTTCCTAAATAATGTCTTTGGATAATGGCACTGTAATGTTCTTCTTTAATGTTTCCCTTTCATCCACATTTTCTGATGCACCGTGCATGCATACGGGAGTTACATTTCCACACTTGTACAGTACATCAGTATTGTTGAAGGGAAACAATGGACAAAAGAGAATCTCTGCTGCTGATTTTTAGCATGCATTTTTTGAAGGATATGAAAGCTAAATATTAAATGTCTGTAATTATTTAATAACTTCAACCCCAGTGGCTTTTTAGAAAACTAATTTTTGTATGTAGAACAGACAAGTACTATAAGCAAAAATCTGGACATTCTTCAAAGATCCAGACAGTTGAGACGTACGTGAGTCTGCCAAGATTTAAAGAGGGGCAGCGCAAAAATACAAGGAAAATCAGGTACATTTCTGTTTCTTTACTTTTGCAGAACACACCTGATTTTTCTTGTATTTTGCTTTGCCCTTACTAGGATATTCCAATAGAAAAGTCTGGTGGCTCAATGGTACTTTAGGGGCTGGACTTTTTTCTGTTGGTATATGCTCGATTTACAACAGGCACACTGGTTGGGCTGTCCAGTCAGCGTGCACATTTTTGAATACCAGTGACTCGTCATTGTATAATTGTAGTTTAACTATGATATAAATGATTCTAATAAGGTTTGACTATTTTTAGATTATTATGCTACAATAAGGCTATATTTAAAACTGTGGAGAGCAGTCCTTTACAGCGGTGAGAGTAGGAGAGACAGAATCCCAGAAAAGCATTCAGATATTTTATATTTGCTATTCATGTTTTGGCAGAGTTGTTTTGATCAAGGTAATTTATATTTGTAAATGTATTTCAGTGCAGCCTAATGCCATTGTCTTTTGAGGGAATTTGCATTTTGGGTTTCTTTATGACAATAATGTTTCCTAAGCTATGCAGTTCTTAATGCTCTGTCAATTCAGTTGTCCACCGACATTTTCCCAAAGTTTGTTTATTAATTTATTTGCTTATTAGTCTTTATTGATATTTTAATTTGAGATAAATGTATATTATTTACATCGCAAAAAAATATTGGCATTTGCCTTAGCACCTGTAATGCTAAAGTCTTTTTTTTTTAATTTGAAGCCTGGAGCTGTGGCTGAACATCCTACAAAAACACCCACTGTGCGATACTGTGCAGTATCTTCTATAGAACATGGACACAGAGCAGTAGTAACAGACATTTACTGGTTGCCTGAGTACTATGAGGTAAGACTCATTTAGTTATTTGACAAGGGTACAAGGGTTGTCATCACTGCTCCCTGTATGCCATGAACAAGCTGTACACTGTAGGGAAAAACACTAAAATATGTCTTCTCTTATGTACCATGGCCATTTTTGCAGAAACAGATTATGCTGTAGAACACTTACTCATTGATTGTTTGTTTGTTAATCACATAGGTGAGCTGATCCATAGATCCTTTTCAGTCATGAGCTGAGATGAACCATGTGACAAGTGCAGAGCAATAGTAAGGAAGCACAAAACATTTCAGTTGAATTTTAGCATAGCACAGTTACACAGACCATATAAATGTAGTCCAACATTATGAAAGATAATTCATTCAACATAAACACAGTATATAATCTGTGTGAGTATGTTGCAAATAGTAGGTGATATTTAATATTTGCACTGATTAGTGTTAAGGTGTTTGAAAAGGGAACCCTGATAGCACTTGTTAGTGAACATGCCATGTCTGTGTCCTTCAACAATATGGAGCTGAAATTAATGAATCTGTCTTCTCATCCATGGTGTTGCAGATCATATTCTGAGACAGGCATATGCAGCAGCTACCTCAGACTAGATCTGTTTTAGCATGCTTCAGCAGCATATGCAGTGTTATGATATAGGGTTTTCTCATGCCACTGGCAACATTAATATATCCGTGTGCACTATTTGATGTTGTAGTCCTTTAAGCCACCTCTAGTTTTTCCTGTAGCTCTGAATCATCAGGTACAAATAGCAGTATTTAC
Organism: Protopterus annectens; assembly: GCF_019279795.1. Taxonomy (NCBI): domain Eukaryota; kingdom Metazoa; phylum Chordata; order Ceratodontiformes; family Protopteridae; genus Protopterus; species Protopterus annectens. The sequence continues at coordinate 1,407,664,471 of NC_056744.1, forward strand.
GGCTTTGACATCGGCTACTGAATGCACTTTTCATCTCAATCCATATAGTTACTTTTTAATATGTGTGTGTGTGTGTGTGTGTGTGTGTGTGTGTGTGTGTGTGTGTGTGTGTGTGTGTGTGTGTAGATACATATATACAGATAAGTTTGTGTGTGTGTGTGTGTGTGTATAGTAACATAGCATGTTGGAGTCTCAATGAAATGAGTATAAAAGTATGAATTTTTTGATGTGTGTAATATTGTGAAATATTTTGTTACCATTGTTTAAAGTGTAGTGACTGTTATGCTTTCCCTTTTATTTATTTATTGACATTTGATTACCAGGAAACTCTGACTGGGTAGAGGCTCATTTTCAGTGAGAAAAGCTCCAAATTATTACAAAACATTTTAAGAACAATAATTTTACATTCTTCAAAATGAACACAAAAACCATCTGCAGTTTATAAGAGGAAACATGTATTCAAGGCAAAATAATTCTGGCACGAAACCTCAAGATATTTAAGAGAGACAGAGAGAGTAACTCAGAGATAAACTCCGACGGATAGAAAGAACAAGGTTCCAGAGTAGTCTGGTGGAGTACTAGAGTATTTTGTTCTAGAAGAGACCAATCAGAAGGATAAGCCTACCGTTGGAGAGTCCTAGTGATCTTAATATCTGTCATGGGAGTAAAGACTGCATTTAATTTCTGTTTTTTTATATATCACTAAGGTACTGTAATATTCTTTTAAACAGAGATCAAAGAAAACCCCGGAGCAAGTGGTATGCAATTACAAGAGACTTTTCATTGTGCATGGACTGTAAGGAATTTTTATGTTCTAAAAAAATGTCAGAATGTTATGTTTTTGCTGGGCATAGTCAACCCAACTGTTGTTTCACATTAATAAAACTGTTTTTGAGAATACCCAAAGGTGTCATCTCTATTTTGGTAGATACAGCTAGCATGAGCTTCAAATACTACAAATCTTCTGCTTGTGCCAGTGATGTAGAGGGATAACCCCTTCACTATGGCACAGGTGACCTGAGTTTGAGTAGTTCCTAAGGTGGTTGATGGAGCAGTTAGGGAGGATGGGCATTAGGTGGCATACTGTCAGATTTCGCGCACACATACACACACACTGATTTTCATGAGGAAGCAACTGCACATTGCCTGCTGTGGCTGAACAGGTCAGCCCTACTGATGTCAGCCCTTTGCTGAAGTAAGGGTCTGTTCAGCATGATGCCCATTGTATGCCCCACTGATGGGCTGTCACTGGCGAGTGGGCATAGCAGCAGAAAAAAATGAATCTGATGTTGTCAGTCTTCATTTTATCTTTGACACATGTGACTCGGTTCCGAGTTTTGGAACTGGCTTGGCTGTCACAACAGTTCACACCAACCAAAAACTCCTGAGTCAAGTCCCTACCCAGAATTGCCTCTCTCTAATTACCTCAGATCTCATTTGCCACTTATCTGGTAAAGATGCGTCAGCTGAACTCTCCTTGAGCTAAGTAAACATTTGTTGTTTATTACTTTTATATTTCAGATTTTCAATCTCCTACTCAGTTAGCTTACTTTGTAGTACCCTCTCTGTCCTTTAACCTTTACTGTTTTTGTGGAGTGAATGTTCTGTCCCTCTTACCATTTGGTATCTGTCCCACCTTTGCTGGTAGTGCTATCCCTTTCCCCTACCTCTGGTAGTTTTTGGCATATCATCATTGGTAGCCTTTCCTTCTTCCTTCCTTCTCAGTGTTTTGTGTGTGTGTGTGTGTGTGTGTTTTTACCATGAGTGTATCTGCTGTTGATCTTTTTCATTCAATATGGCAGAAAAAAGCAAGGGAACTACTGGCTTTAAATCCTGTTATGGTTTTAGCAGAAAAATGCCAAGCTCCAGTGGTCATACATCTTGTGTGCATTGCTTGGGCCCAGCGCACTTAGAGCAGCAGTGTGACATTTGTCAGGACTTTAGCCACTGGGCCTTAGTTGAAGGAAAGAATAAATGTATTTTAAAAGGTTTATTAAATGCATCCTTTGAAGAGGCCTTGCCTGGTCAGCCTGGAGGTGCTAAATCCAAGGAGTCTTTTCCTTCATCGTCCTCATCAACCTCAAAAAAGAGAAGTCACTCGGTGCTGACATGACCCTGCTCTCCAGCTCATAAGAAGTCCAAACCTTCAGTTCCCACAGCTTCTGCGGAACCAAAGGTGGATCTGAGAAAATCTATGGAACCATCTCCATCAGCTCCGGTAGCAGTGACTACCTTGGCGCCTCCACATTTGGTGCCATCCTTTGAAATTGCTTCCCCATCTTTGGTGCTGATTATGGTATCAACAGTGGTTTCAGAACTCGTTCCCTCATCGGTGCCTATAGCCCAGTAACCACAGTTTCTTTTGGTTCCCAGAACCAGATACTCTCCTTCGGTAGACCCTATTGTGGGGCAACTACCAAGTCCCTTTTTGGAGAGGCCAGAATCTCCTTTGGCCTTGTCAGTACAGTCCTCAAGGAGTCTGTTGGAAGTCGACGTTGTGAGGTTGGTGGACCAGCTCCTTGTGGCGAGGGGTCTATCCATGTCTTCCCAGGCTTCAGTCCCTGTTAGAGATAGGCATCTTTCTCCAAGGACTCCATCAGACTTTTCTTCCACTAACCACTAAGGCTTTAGAGTCCTCAGCTCTGACTTCCCTGATTCCAGCTGTCCTGGTGCCGACAGCTTATGTCTTCAGCTCCAGGCTCCACCCTGAGTTCCTCAGTTGCTTTGGAATCGATGGACTCCTGGGGTCGTAGCTCCATGACACCATTTGTGGGCTCTTCCTCGGCTCTAACCTCGGAGTGGGGTGGGACCACATTTCTGAGGTTGTACTTCCCAGTTCTGGGCTCCCATCCCTCTTTGGGAGTACCTGTCTTTCAAGTTATGGAGAGGGCATTGGCCTCCGCAGGCTCCTAGTTGGTTTCTCCCCCATCGGAGCCTTTCTCCAGGATCTCCTCTGGTCCAGAGCTTCCATCAACCTCCACACCCGGCCAATGAGCACCGACATGGCTGACACCCCTGCACAGGACCCTACTTCTTCTGATTCCTTCTCAGAAGCTCCCACTGAGGATATGGCTTGGAAGAGGTCATGTAAGAGGAAAGACCTTGATTCCCTGGAGGACTCTATTACAGGAGACACAGATTTTGTCTTTGGAGACATTCTCTAAACATTAAAGCAGAGGGATGGCCGGAAGTCCCAAGACCCATCCTTGGAGGAGTCTGTGTACCTGCAAACATTTGGTGCTCACCCATCTACCTCTTGGATGACCCTGTCGGCTGGTGATTTTATCAAACTGATTGCCCAGCAGGCATGGAAGGCCCCTGATTCCATAGAACCAATCCCCAGGAGACTAGATAAAATACTTTCAGCTTCAGAAGACCATCAGCATTGGGCCAAAGGTTTAGTAGTAGATGTCATAGTGGTTGCAGCAGCCACAAATAAGGAGCTGGCGGAAGAAAGTTCCACTGTTAATCCCCCTAACCGAGAGTCTGGGGCGATGGACAGATTTAGAAAGTGGATCTGCAGTTCTTTGACCTTTGCTTTGTGGTCATTGAACTTTTTAGCACTCTTTACTAGACTTCAGAGGGACCTGATCAAGGAGCTGTCAGGTACCCACATTGGAGCTGTGTCTGATGAGGGTCAGGATAAAGTAACCTCCCAGCTTGCCACCCTGGAGTCTGTCTCTAACTCACCCATGAGACTTATTGCACATGCAGCCAAAGGGACGACTAGGTCAGCGGATTCAGACGTAGCCATAAGAAGGCATGCCTGGATGCACCTGTGTGTGTTTGCAGAGCCATTCAAGTCTTTGTTCATCAATGCTCCATTTAACGGAGCTTTTCTTTTTGACTCTAAAGTTAAATATACTTTAGCCAGGTGTGAAAAAGATGGAAAAACCCTTTCTGATGTGGGTGTACGTTTTTCCACTCACCAGCACTCCTAATCCAGGAACTACAGGAGCAGGAAAATGTGGTTTAAAATGCCAACTATACGGCAGAGATTGGCCCACAAAATCAGGGTTCCAGAGATTCTTTCTCAGGGAAACCCTACCAGTGCTTCTGAAGGGAAGCCCAATTGCTTGCCTCTGGAGGCAGTTTGGGGAGACTATCCTTGCACCCACTGGCCTGGCAAAAGTTAACCACAGATGCTTGCATGCTAAGGATCATTACCAGAGGTTACCATATTCCTTTCGAACTGACCACAAAAACAGGAAGAAGGATCCCAGATGTTCCACCCAATCAGAGGGATCAGGCAGCTCTGGAAATTCAAAAGCTGCTAGAAGAAAGAGTCACGCATGAAGTCCCACCAGACCAGATAGGATCCGGATTCTAATCAAGGTTCTTTGTGGTGCCAAAAAAGATGAGACTGGAGACCAATATTGGATCTCAGCGTTCTAAACAAGTTTGTTCAACAAACAAAATTCTGGATGGTCATGGTTCAGTTTGTTCTTCCCTTCTTGGGAAAAGATGATTGGATGTGCTCTGTAGATCTCCAGGACGCATATTGCCACATAAAAATGGACAAATGTTCCGGGAGATTCCTTCACTTATGGCTGGGACCCAATCATTTCCAGTTTTGAGCTCTGCCCTTCGGTCTCACCACAGGACCTTGGGTGTTCACCAAATGGATGGCAGCAGTAGCAGCTCACCTGAAACAGCATGGATTCTGAGTGTTTCCATATTTGGACAACTGACTTCTTACCGCACCCACCAGACATCTACTCATAGAGACAAGAGATTTCTCCCTAAGCATTTGCTCTGACCTTGGTGTAACAGTGAATCTCACCAAATCTCAGCTAAGCCCAACCCAACAATTGGAATTCATAGGAACCTACCTGAATATGACCTCTTGCATAGCCTCTCTTCCTATTCATAGACTGCAGAAAATAAGATCACAGGTAGCCATTATTCTCTCCAACGACCATGTTCCCGCTTCATTAGTTCTGAGGACACTGGGATCAGTTGCGACAGAAATCACTTTAGTGCCATTAGTAAGCTTCCACATGAGAATACTACAGTAGCTTCTATCCTCCCAATGGTCTGTTCTTACTCATTCTCTGTTTCACCTCATCTGAATTACCAGTCATTGCAAGAAGGACTTATCTTGGTGGATGGAATCTAAGGAAATTCTTTTGGGCCAACCATTTGTTTCACCCCATCCCCAGGCCATTGTGACTATGGATACCTGCCATATTGGGGGGGGGGGCATTTTCATGGCACGCCTGTCCAAGGCACTTGGTCCCCAATAGAGGCCAACCTGCATATCAGTGTTCTGGAACTGAGTGCAGCGCTCTTAGCATTGCAAGCCTATCAAACTGTCCTCACTCTAGAAACAATTAATTCAGACAACATGTCGGTTAGTCTGGTACATCAACAAGCAAGGCAGAACCAAGTCTTACCCCCCTTGTACAGAAGCCCTTAGAGTGTGGCAATAGGCAATCTCTTCAAACCATTTTCTGGTAGCTGTGTACATCCTGGGGAGCTCGAACATGATAGGAGACAAATTAAGCAGATGCATCCTCCTGCCTCATGAGTGGTCTCTCAATCCAAGAATGTCGAAGGGGATTTTCCATTGCTGGAGCCAGCCTTGCTGCAATCTGTTTGCATCCCCCAGAACAACAAGGGCAGCAGCTAATTCACACTAATCCCCCCTCAGGTGGGAGTCCCTGAGAGATGCTGTCCTTCACAATTGGCCCTCATGACTACTCTGTGCCTTCCCCCCATCCCTCTAATACCTCTTTTCTTGAAGAAGGCCATAAGGTTGAAGAGCAAAGTGATTCTCATTGCCCCATTTTGGCCTTGACAAGTCTAGTTCCCTTTTCTTTGGCCTTATCTACTTCAACGTCCATGGACTCCTGGACCTGGATCCAGATCTCCTGTCCCATCCTCAGGGACTAGTTTATCCCAACCTAAAAAAACTCAAGCTTACAGCTTGGTTGCTCAAGTTCCATTGATTGCCAGGTGCAACAACTTATCTTCCCCAGTCCAAACAATTTTGCTAGCTTCCCATAAAACTTCCACAAGGAGACTCTGCCTCAGCAAATGGAAAAGATTGTCCTTATGTGCTCGCAATAACAAACTTAATCGTTTCTCAGCATTGGTTGAAGAGATTTTGCAATTTTTGTCTACTCTCTTCAAACAAGGAGCTTCCTCTTCTGCTATCAGAGCTCAACTTGCTGCTATTTCTAATTTCCATAACAGTTTTGAAGGTCAGTCTTTAATTTCACAAAGACTGTGCAAGGTTTTCCTAAAGGGGACTTTAAGATTAAAGCCTCTCTGTAGGAAACCCCTCATCCCATGGGATCTTACTATGGTCTTGCAATCCTTGGTTCAATCACCCTTTAAGGTGACAGCTACCTGTGACTTGAAATTTCTTTCATGGAAGACCATTTTCTTAATAGCCATTACATCCGCTAGGAGGATTTCAGAAATGCATGCATTGTCCTCAAAACCACTATATTTGATTTTTTCATAAAGATATAGTATCATTAAGAACCAATCCATCTTTTCTTCCTAAGATCATATCTGAGACTAACATTAATCAGTCCATTGAGTTGCCAGTGTCCTTCCCTAAATTTTCCAACAAGGAAGAATACTGCTTACATATGTTAGATGTTCACAGACAATTGCATTTCTATCTCCTCAAAACTAAAGATTTCAGGAAGTCGGACCAGTTAATCATTTCCTTTTCCGGTCCTTCCACGGGCAAATTAGTTTCAAAGATGACATTGTCTAAGTGGTTAAGAGAGTGCATTACCTTTGTCTACAACAAGAAGAACCTCCAACTGTCAGCCCCAGTTAAAGCACACTCCACAAGAGCTATAGCCACGTCTGCTGTCTTCCGTTCCAAAGCTTCCATGGATGACATATGTGCAGCTGTGATGTGGGCTTCCCCACATACCTTTATTACTCATTACAAAGTGGATCTGCTCTCCAGGGGAAGAGCATCATTTGATTCTATTGTCCTCAGGAATATCCTTCCATAAGGCCTCCCAAGATTCAAGGTAGCTGGGGACTCTGTCCCATATGTCAAGATAAAATGAAGATTGACAACATCAGATAAAGAAGTTATATACTCACCATAACATTCCATCTGTGTTGTCGATCTTCATTTATCCTTGACACCCCACCCTCCTTCAGACTCCTTGAGGAATGGATCTTAGTCCTAGTTGTTGGATTCTTCATGTATGACCTTGGACGTGGCTTCTTCAGTATTTATAGTATTACGTTGCCTGGTCTTTATTATAGCTGCAAACTCTATATGACATAATTAGAGAGAGAGACATTTTGAGTAGAGACTTAGCTCAGGAATTTTTGGTTGGCATGAGCTGTTGTAAGGGCCGAGCCAGTTCCGAGACTCGGAACCATATGTCAAGGATAAATGAAGATCTACAACCCAGAAGGAACTTTATGGTGAGTGCATAACTTCTTTTTTCCATGGCTGCCTAAATGATATGCCCTCCAGGCCAACCTTTAACCCTGGCAATGGGGGAATGAATGAACCAATTGACCAGGGGTAGGAACATAAATAACCTAGAACAAATAGAGTGTGACAGTGCTAGACTTGTACAGACTGCATTTTATAACTGTGCCAACAGTAAGCTCATAAAATATCCTATGTTAATAGATGGAAAATAACTATAGGGACTTCTAGATTCTGATAGTACGATAAGCCTCAAATTGGTCATTTTTTAAACAAAAAAAACTATGTCTCTAAAGCTGCCAAGGTTGTGTGCATTCACAGGAATAAAATGAGCTACCCAGTAGCCCCGAGTAGAATTTCAGACAGCATTTGGGAAAGTTATGTGTACTATGGCTTTAGTACCATACCTTACCTATGACCTGAGCATTGAAAAAGACTTTCCCTATTTTAAAGAATTGTGGAGACAATGGGAGGTGAAGGCATAGCCAACATTTGTGGTCCACAGCCTAAGGAGAAAATAGTTTTAGGGACTCCACACCTCTGTTCATACCCCTGTAACAGAACCTACCCTTGTTTCCATCAGTAAACCAGATGGGAAATTTGGTTTAGGAATAGTGTTGATTAGTCCTCAGGGAGTAAAACAGTTGGTGAGTACACCGAGAGGGTCTATATTAGAACATCGAGGTTTCAAACCTTCGAATGTTCTAATATCAAACCCTATGCAGCGAAAGCTTAAAATGTCAAAGCAACAGAAACCCAAATTTTTTCTTAGGGAAAGAATTTGGTTGTCCATTTCTGTTGCTTCGGTATTTTCAGTGCTGTGGTGGAAAGCTACGGGTCGGGTTCAGGTAAGTGTGCAATTGTGTGGATGTGACGGTTAGGGAGGGTTAGGTGAGTTAGGGTTAGGTATCTGTGCGATTGTGTGGACGTGAGGGTTAGGGCAGGTTAGGGTTAGGGAGCGGGTAAGGTGAGTGTGCGATAGTGACGGACCTTAGGGATAGGGTTTGGGTTTGGGTTAAGCTAAGTGGATAGTTAGTGGTGTGTGTATAGTTTAGTGTAGGGGTAGGTGTAAGATTTTAGGTGTATGTGTGTGGATTGCTGTTTGTTTAATGTGCTTGTGTTGTGTGCATGTGTTTTGGAACAGCAATTTTTTTCCCCAAGGAAAAAAAATCGCTGTTCTGACAGTTCGAGATTGTACACTTTTGCTTACAAAGGGTCAATTAATCACCGTTCGCTTTTTTAAGTGGTCTGTGATCTAATATAGACCCCACCGAGAGAAGAAAACATTGTAATCATTAGACACTAAAGATAGCCAACAAGAGAAAACTGGAGTCAATGAAAAAAACAGAGACAGGCACAATACAGTACAAGAAAGGAAAGAAAAAAGTTTAGAAAACAAATTCTGTGCATCACCCAAGTCCATTTAAAAGTCCAGGGAAGTTAGGACCTTCAGGATAATGAAGGAAAGAAAGAAAGAAAAAGAGAGTCAGTCTCTGCAAAGTCAGACCATAAAGATAGTGTAGAAGACAGAAAGGATGTTATTTTCCAAACCCTAGATGTAGACCATCACAAAATCAAAACTAAAACTCAAATAACACACAAACTTGTAAAGTAAAAGTGAAGGAAGAACCAGGGAGTAAAATAATCTTCCGTTTAATACATAAATTATGCGCCTTCGACAACTATCAAAGAACTTATTCTATCAAAGGATTCTGAAAAAGTCCTTTGATAGGATGAAAGCGCTTAATTTATGTATTAAACAGAATATTATTTTACTCCCTAGTTCTTCTTTCGTTTTTATTTTACAAGTGTGTGTGTTACTAGATGTAGACCATAATTAGCAGAAGGAATAGGGAGGCACTCTAGCTATCTTGGGGGGGGTGCTTATCATTCTTAGGAGAAGAATCGGACATTGTGACTACTGTGTCATTCTTAATGGGAGAAAAAGTAGAGCCTTTTACCTTTTGAGAGGCTACCAGATGGAAAAAGTAGCTATTGGATATTTAAATAGGCAGATGGGTACTCTAAATATGGGATAAAACCATTTTAGGAGAAAGGTTGGATGTTGAGACCATGTGCCAGTCTTAGCAGGAGAAGAAGCAGAACCATCTGCCTACCAAGAGATGAAAACTAGCTGTTTGATCTGTGAGAGATTAGACTGATCTTTAAAAAGGCCCAATGGGAGGATGAGGATGTCAGCAGGGCTAGGAGGAGCATATCTAGGGTGATAGGAGAAGAATTCACCACATTTGCTTTCTACCCTACCCCTGTTTTAAGGTTTAAAGTGATTTATTATTTTGGGTGACCAAGGGAAGGGAAGAAATCGCAAGGCAACTGCTAGTGCCTAAGCTCTATAAAGAACTAGTGATGAAACTAGCACATGATCATATCTTGGTAGAGTATTTAAGTATGGACAAAAAATAAAGCCTGAGTCTAGCCAAATTACCCAGGCATTGGGTAAAAGGATAGAAAATTTGTTCAAGATGACCTAGGTGTCAAAGGATGGCTTCAAATCTCAGCTTGTAGAGCCCACTGACGCCAATGCCAGTGACAGACATATCATTGAGAGGAGTGTTATGGACATTTTGGATCCTTTCGTTGACATTGGAATCAACCCCTGCTTTCCCATTTTATTAATGGGGTTTGGGTGTCACATCACAAGTGACCATCACCTAGAACCAGTGCCAGCTGACTATCCCTGCAATGTTACTGCATACACACACACATGTCCAGACCAGTTTAGCATGCCCAGTCAACCTACTGCATCTCTTTGGAATGTGGGAGGAAACTGGAGCACCCAGAGAAAACCCACATGAGCACAAGGAGTACATACAGATTCCACACAGAAGGCAACTCAGCCGAGAATCAAACTGGTAAACCTCTTGCTATGAGGTTACACTGCTACACTGTGCCATGTTCTTTAATCAAGTCTATTAATATGTACAGTTGATGTTGTCCTTCTCATTCTGCTTCATTAATGGGTTATGGATCCAATTCTCGGATCTGACTCGGCTGCCTTCTACAGACTTCACCTTCCAGGCTCAAGTTCCTCCCTTACCCATAATCCTCTGCTCTTAGCTCAACCTCCTCAGATCACGTTTGCCACCAGTGTGTACAGATGAGATTTCCAGTGCTCTAGTAGATAAGTGATTTCTTTAAAAATCTAAGCCTTAAAATTTAAACTAATTCTAATTTTAGTGCTTTTATTTCTAATTGTAATTTTGATTTTACTTTGATATGTTTTCCTTGTAATTTTTCCTCTCTAACCTTTTAGTGTACATGAGGTCTTTAGGGCTTTCCTTTCCTTTTGGGTTTTCGCCCTTCTTTCCTTCTTCAGAAAAACAAAAAACTAAACTTTCCTTAAGTAGTTTAGGTTTTCTTTTAGTATGGACAAGGCATCGGGTTTCAAAAGGTGTGCCTAGTGTAACAGGAAAATCCCACACTCAGACACACATGACAGATGTGTTTACTGTTTAGGAGTGTCCCACCTGGATTTCCCTTGTAATATCTGTGAAGGGTTTAATCCCAGAGCCATTCAAGAGAGGAAAAACAAACTTATCCTGAAGGGCTTTCTGCTCACTCCTTTATCATCTCCAGGGGCTCAACCGCCCACTAAGGAATCATATGGCTTCAAAGTTAAGAAACACTGACACAAGGAGTTTAGGGTGTCTTTGGAGCCTCCGGCTAAAATTCCTGAAGATTCGGATCCAAGAATATTGGCGCTGAGACTCATGTTGGCTTCATCGGATCCAATAGACTTGACAGCTCCAAGTGAGCCTTCTTCAGAACTGCAATCTACCAAATCTCAGGTTCCAGTTACTTTCTTGGATCCTAACAGATTGGATCTAGGCACTCATACAGCTCTTTGCATCCACAGGTCCCCGGAGCTGCAGTCTACAATTCAATCACCTGGGATATCTATTAGATCTGTGTCTGTCACGGTTCCAATTAAAATCCTGCAAACTCCTAGGAACTCAAGACCTTCCTTATTGGCTTCTTCCAGATCCTCTAGAAGCCTGTACATTGACATGGACAAGATGGTAGGTCTATTATCAAGGCTCAGATCCAGATGGGGGAACTTCCAGCTCCGTCCCCTCATGGATCTGAGAGTGTTCTTCCCACTTCTTAATTCTCCTTCTCCGATCCGAGTTACAGTTTTGGAGCCCCAGGACAGCAGTCTTCTGTGGGATTCAAGATTGGATCAGAAGACCTTTGTTTCCTCGACACCAAGCATGACCTTGACTACCTCTACTCCAAGATCCTCGGATCGGAGTGAGTCCTGGGTCTGGGATGTCATGGCCTGATCTGAGGGGTGAGGTTCATGTCTGACGTTATCGGATCTTTCCTTCCCCTTGGAGCTTTGGCCCTCAACAGTGCTGGTCCAGTTTTATCTGGGAGCCAAGATTTGGGTGTACCCCAGCCTTCTTTGGGAGCTTTGGCTCCTAGGGAGTTCTGCAGGTTATCCCCAGGATCTTCGACTTTCCAGGTTTTAGAAAAGGCTATCTGTGCAAACAGGGCAAAGGAGCCTTTGACTTCTGCTCCTCCCCATGCTCCTGCATTGGATCTGGATCTTGAACCTTCCATTTTTATCCAAGGTCAGCCTGCCTCTACAGACCTTCAGACTATTCCACCTGAGGTGGCCCCGTCCACTTCTGACTCCTCCCCTGAATATCCCATGGAGGAGATACCCTGGAAGAGGTCATGTAAAAGGAGGCACTTGGACTCCCCTGTGGAGCCCCTTACAGAGGGTATGGTTTACAATGAGGGAGAGGGGTCTCCCAAATCACCACTGGATGATGTCTCCTTTGCAGACATCTTAGAAATTTTAAAGCAGAGAGGTGACTGGTCAGCCAAAAACCCCTCTTCTGAGGAATCTGTATTCCAGGAGGCATTTGGGGAAGGCCCAGCTACATCTTGGGTAGTCCCCCAGCCGATGCTGTTACAGATCTTGACACCAGTCTGGCCTGGAAGGATCCAGACAGCATAGAGCCTGCACCAAAGTGCCCAGACAAAATACTTTCTCCCCCTGAGGACCAAACCTTTTGGAGTAAGGGCATCCCAGTTGATGCTATGGAGGTGGCAGCAGCTACAAAGAAAGAGCTCACTTAGCAGAGATTGACTGTCTACCCACTGAACAGGGAGTTCAGAGCACTGAACAGGTTTGTGACGTGCACCTTTGCTTTGGTGACTTTTTTGCTTAGAGCACTTCATTACTTGGCATATTTTATTCCCCTAGAGAGAGACCTGGTTAAGGAACTCTCTGTGTCCTTGGTGGAGTGCATGCCTAAGTAGGAACTAGATAAGATTTCTCCTAAGCTGATCACTCTTACTTCCCTGGTAAATTCTTTCATGAGGTTCATTTCTCGTTCAGTGAAAGGATCCTCAAGGGCAGCTGTTACCGGCATTGCAATACATCTTCATGGATGAATGAGGCTTTGTGATTTTTGTGGTGCCCTTTAAAGCACCCTTTGTCAATGCCCCCTTTGATGTTTTTTCCTTGTTTGGACCATCAGTTAAGGACACCCTAACCCTCAGCGAGCAAGAAGGTAAGACCTTGTCTGCCATGGGATCAAGTTTTCCACCCCCTCAATGAACCTACTCTAGGAATCAGAGGGGCTAAGAAGACTTGGTTCTGTAAATCCCAAGGTTCTTTTCCTGATCAAAGTGGAGAGTACTCCTCTAGAGGCAGAGGAGGAGGCCTTAATGATGGACACTGCCCTAGATGTAGAGGGGGCCCACAAAACCATGGCTTCACAGAACCTTTTTCTGACAAGCCCTTTCAGCTCTCCTGAAGCACTGCCCAACTGTCCAATTCTCAAGGCAGCCAGGGGCCAGTTTTCCCTGCACCCAGTCGCCTGAGTGCAAAGCATAATGCCTAGCAGCTATTAAATTCCCTTTTCTCTAACCCCTCCAAAAATTCAAAAGAAACTCCCTGACAATCCACCCAGCCAGATGGAGTTGGCAGTTGAAGAAATCAAAAAATTACTGCCAAAGAGTCATCCAAGAGGTCTTAGGTGAGCAGAAAGGATCCAGAACTTACTCCTGTTTCTTTTTGGTGCTAAAGAAAACAGGGGACTGGAGGCCCATCCTAGACGTAAGCAAACTCAATCTATATATAAAGAAAGAGAAGTTCTAGATGGCAAAGGTTCAGTCTGTCCTTCTATTACCAAGGAAAGATGGTTGGATTTGCTCTGTGGACTTAAAGGACATGTACTATTGCATAAAAATAGACAGGTGCTCCAGAAGTCATCTACACCTCTGCTTGGGAGCCAGTCACTTCCAATTTAAAGCCTTGCCCTTTGGTCTCACCATAGCCCCCCGGGTGTTTACCAAATGCATGGCAGTGGTTGCAGCTCATCTCCGACTGCAAGAGGTTTCAGGTATTCCCACATCTAGACAATTGGCTCCTAACTGCCCCCACCCATTATCAACTGTCTCAGGCCAGGTACTATCTTTATCAGACGTCCCACTTCCTAGGCATCACCATAAATCCGGACAAGTCACAACCATTGCCAGTGCCAACTTTGGAATTTGTTGGAGCCCAGCTGAACACTATTATGCAGATAGCTTCTTTGCCTCAACATCACATCGACACATTGAATCTTCAGGTCCAGGCAAAACTATCTCACCCTTCTCCTCCTACCAAATTGCCCTGCGGTCTGTGGCATCTGATATAATATTGGTACCTTTAGCCAGATTCTGTATGTGCATTTTTCAGTGGGCACTGTCTGTTCAATGGTCAGTTCTACATCAGTCCCTATCTGTTCCTATCACGTTGACCAACATTTGTAGAAGTCATCTAGAATGATGGATTCACTCAGACCTGATGGTCAACAGGCCTTTCATCCTCCTACCTCAGTAGCTACAGTGACCATGGATGCTTCCCACTGGGGGGGGGGGGATTTCAATGGGAAGACGGTCCAAGGCATGTGGACTTACCTAGAGACCAGATTGCATATCAGTGTCCTAGAGATGAGAGCTGTCCTCTTATCATTGCAAGCCTTTCTGGAGGCTTTCCCTCTGGGGACTATTGCTATTCACACAGACAACATGTTAGCCATCTGGTGTATCGACAAGCAAGGAGGAAACTATTCATACCCACTGTGCAAGAGAGGCCATGAGGGTTTGGGAATGGCCAGTCTCTTCACACTGCTTTCTATTTGAAACACATGTAGCAGGGAAATCCAGTGTATTGACAGACAGGCTCAGCAGGTCCATTCTGATGCCTCACAAGTGGTCCCTCAATCAGTCAGTAATGAGCAAGATATTCGACTGTTGAGGTCTCCCCCGCTGCGATTTCTTTGTATCCCCTTACAACAACAAGTGCAGCTGTTATTTCACTCTGATACCTCCTTCAGAGAGCTCCCCAAAAGACGTCCTAGTCCATGATTCCCCCCCGGTCACCTTTATGCTTACCTTCCTCTTCCACTGATCCCAAGATTTCTTCAAAAAGCTAAATGGCTAAGAGCACAATGATCCTCATTGCCCCTTTTTGGCCTCATCATTGGTTCCCTTTCCTCTGCTCTAACCTCAGATGTCCTCCATGGATACTAGTACCCAAACCAGACCTCTTCACTCACCCCATGCTAGGACTCCACCTGGATCTCCACTCACTCAAGTTAACAGCATCATTTCTCCAGTTCCCATAATTGCCAGATGGTCCAGGTTTTCCTCACCAGTCAAAGTTATCATTCTAGCTTCCCAGAAAGATTCCACCAAGAAAGTATACAAAAGCAAGTGGAAAAGATTTTTTTTATTTGGGCTGTTAATAATCACATTGATCCCTTTTAAGCACCTGTTTCTTCAGTCCTTTCCTTTCTGGAGTCTGTTCAAAGAAGGTTATAGTTTTGTGACCATAAAGCTCCAGTTAGCAGTCATATCCAATTTCCATTTGGGTTTACCTTCGGGTTCTATCACTTCAGCCAGGTTATATAAAGCCTTTATGAAAGGTATTTTTCTTCTTAGACCTCCGATCAAGGACCTCACTTCTCTGTGGGATCTGTTATCCTGCAAGCTTTGACCCAAAGCCCCTTTGAACTGGCTAATGACTGTGACTTGAGTTTTTTATCCTGGAAGTCTGCTGTACTCATTGCTATTACCTCAGCAAAAAGAGTTTCTGAAATGCAGGCACTTTTGTCTAAGCCTCCTTATATTATTTTTCACAAGTATAGGTTTTTCCTCCATACTAATCCTTCATTCATGCCAAACATAGCTACAGAATGTAACATAAATCAGTGCATTCAGTTACCGGTGTTCTTTCCTAACTATTCTGACAAAGGAGAATATATGATCTGAAGTAGGGACTTCATTTGTCAGCAACCTGTGGGTCTTGGATCCGATATCGGATCCGAGCCGGCAACTTGTTTCAAGCTAATGGATCCGAGCTCCTAGCTCCTCCCCTCACCCATAATCCCCTTCCAACCCTCCATGACCTCAGATCTACTTTGCCGCGCTAGTGGATAGCTGGATTCCATTGAGCTCAACAAGTAAATCATCAGTTAAGTGTGTTTTTCTGTCAAATTCTCTTCCTTTTTTAAAAAAATAAAGTGTGTAAGAGTTAGGTACCCTGTAGTGAAAAAAATATTTCTTTTACTTAGTTTTTTCCCTCCCTTCGCTGGTCGTTAGTGAGTGTGTGTGTGTGTGTTGTGTTTTTGGGGCCTGTGTGTTTGTGTAGCACTACCTTTTTTCTTTTAAGTATGGCTGAGGCCCCAAAAGCCATTTTTTCTAAATGTACCGAGTGTGGCCATAAGCTCTCCCCGGCTGATGGCCACACTCGGTGCGTTCGGTGCCTTGGGGTTGAACACCTCACCTCAGGCTGTACCATTTGTGCAGCGTTCAACCCCAGGGCACTGAAAGAGCGGAGGCCGAAGCTGGTCCTGGCGGGACTTTTGCCCCCGGACTCGGCTCCGGCCTCCGCTGCTCCCGTGGCACTACCACAGGCTGTGGTTGTTGCCACTCCTGCCCCCCTTCCTTCGGCCGGGACTCAAACTCCCACTAAAGCGCCGGAGGACAGGGAGGCCAGGAGGGAGAAACGGAGGGAGAAGCACCACAAACAATGGGCCGAGGCCTCTGCTTCGGCCCCGCCAGCTAAGCGGGCTTCTCCCTCCACTGCTTCTAGGTCTCCTCCTCCTCAGCTCCGATCCCCTTGTTTCTCCCCGGGGCCCGAGGAGGAGGAGGCCCGATCTCCATCGAGGTCATCGAGGCGGCATTCCAGGCCTGCCTTGGTGGCCTCTTCGAGATCAACATTCAGCATGTCTGATGCAGACTTGGACCGGATGATGCGAAGATTCATCCAGGCCCAGCTGCAGATGGGATTGCTCTTGCCTCCCCCCCTTCAGGAGGGAGCTCGACACCTTTTTTCCATCCAATTGCTCCTTCTCCAACCCGCTACCCAGGTTCGGAGCATTCGGAGCCGAGCAGCATTGGAGCTGGGGGTGGGTCGGCGCCGACAGTACTAGGTACTTCAGATCTGACCCCGCCCTCGAGCCTGTCGGATCCGACCTCTCGGAGCCGTGGCCCGAGCTTCGGATCCAAGGGATTCATTGTGCCTTCGGCTCCTTCCAGGTTGGAGTGCACTGGTCGTTCGGATCCGATGGTCTCGGTGCCGGTTCCAGTCCCTTCATCGGATCCGAGTGGGATCCGACTCTCGGAGCCCAGAGAGAGTGGTTCCCCCTCGGCCTTCGATGTAGTGGAGAGGGCTTTGTTGAGAGCATCCGGTCCCCCGGCCCTTGTCTCGGCTCCACCCTGCACTCCCTCTTTGCTGGGCCAGGCTTCCATCACCCGGCCAAAGGGACAGCCTGCTTCAATGTCCCAGGTAGTTCCACTGGAACAGGATGTTGCTGGCAAGGCCTCCTCAGACAGCCCCCCCGAGGAAGTGCCCCGCAAACATAAGTGCAAGAGGAGGCACGTGGACTCCCCTGAGTCCTTAACTGAGGACACGGACTTGGATGAAGGGGAAGGCTCCCCAAGATCACCCCCTGAGGATGTCTCCTTTGGAGACATCATGGAGATGCTGAGGATCAGAGGTGGGTGGTCTGCCCCCAAGTCTTCCTCTGACGAGTCCGTGTTTCTGGAGGCATTCGAAGAAGGCCCGTCTACCTCTTGGGTGTCCCCTCCGGCCGACCCCTTGGTGGACCTTATTACCACCAGGGCGTGGAAGGACCTGGACACCGTGGAGCCAATACCCAAATGCCTGGACAGGATACTAAGCCCCCCCTCAGACCGGTCGCACTGGAGCAAGGGTCCCCCCGTAGATGCCATGTTGATGGCGGCAGCCACGAAGAGGGACCTAGCTCAGGAGAGCCCCTCAGTCCATCCACCGAGCAAGGAGTCCCACTCGATGGACCGCTTTCTGAGATCCATTTCAAATACCTCTATGCGGCTATTGTCCCACGCCACCGAGGGAGCCGCTAGGGCTAGCAAAGCAGGCCTAGTCATGAGACGTCAGGCCTGGCTCCGTCATTGTGACTTTGCGGAGCCCTTTAAAGCGTCTTTTGCGAACGCCCCTTTCGATGGTTCTGCCCTGTTTGGCAAAACGGTTCGCGAGACACTTTATCCAGAGCGAGAAGGACGGGAAGACATTGTCTGCTGTCGGAGTCCACTTTTCTGCACCCCAGCGGTCCTTTTCGAAGAACCAAATGGGTCAGAAGAAGATGTGGTTCCAGAAATCGCAACATTCCCAACCCGCTCCAGACAACCAGTCCTTCCGTGGCAGAGGAGGACAGGGAGGACGCCACCCCAGGGGCAGAGGGGCTCTGAGAAACTTTGGGTCCAGAGAACCTTTCTCTGACCGGCCCATGCAGCAGCCCTGAAGGGTTGCCTGACTGCTCCACTCTGGAGGCAGTCGGTGGGTGCTTTTCGGAGCAACTAGCGGCATGGGAGTCCATCACGACAGACCGCTGGGTGCTTCGAATTATATTCAGAGGGTACAAAATACCATTACTTCATGTCCCGAAATTCAAGAACCTCCCCGATGTACCACCCGATCAGAGGGGGAGGCTGCAGCCGCAGAAATTCAGCAGCTGCTAAGAAAAAGAGCCGTTCAGCCCATCCCCCAAGACCAGCTCGGATTAGGGTTCTACTCCAGGTTCTTTTTGGTGCCAAAAAAGACGGGGGACTTGAGACCGATTTTAGACCTGTCCCACTTGAACCTGTTGGTAACCAAGGAAAAATTTCGAATGGTCACTCTTCAATCTATTCTCCCCCTTCTAAAGGAGAACGATTGGATGTGCTCTATAGACCTCAAGGATGCGTACTACCACATTCTAATGGACAGAAGATCCAGGAGGTTCCTCCGCTTCCGGCTGGGAGCCAGTCACTACCAGTTCAGGGTCCATCCCTTTGGCCTCACCACAGCCCCCAGGGCGTTCACCAAGGTATTAACAGTGATTGCGGCCCACCTGAGACTCCAGGGAATACAGGTCTTTCCGTACCTGGACGACTGGCTCCTGACCGCCCCAACAAGACATCTACATTGCTCAGCCAGAGATTTCTTTCTCCGCCTAGCCCCACAGTTAGGCATCACCATCAATGCCGACAAATCCTTTCTGGCTCCGACACAAGCCATAGAATTCATAGGAGCCAGAATAGACACCAGAGAGCTACGAGCCTTTCTAACATCCGAACGACTTCGGAATTTGCAACTCCATGTGCGAGCTATCCTCCAATCAGAGACCCCACCAGCAGAATTGGTCCTGAGGGTGCTGGGCTCCATGGCGGCAGCGATAACGCTCCTTCCATGCACCCGTCTGAACATGCGGGTACTGCAATGGACCCTTCTAGTACAATGGTCCTTTCTGTCTTTTCCTCTTCATCACCCCATTGCTATCAGCAAGGCTTGCAGGAGGGCTCTATTATGGTGGCTCCATGCTCCGGACCTCCATACGGGCCGACCCTTCTGCACCTCTCCACCTCTCACCACGGTGACCACGGACGCCTCCCGCCTCGGGTGGGGGGGCATTATTCAGGCAGAACGGTCCAAGGCACGTGGAACGATACAGAGACCTCCCTGCATATCAACGTTCTGGAGATGAGAGCGGTGCTGTACGCATTGCAAGCACTTCAGAATCTCCTCCCCGTAGGAACGATTGCAATTCAATCAGACATGTCGGTTGTCTGGTACATCCACAAACGGGGGAACCAGGTCTTACCCTCTATGCCGCAAAGCCATGAGAGTGTGGGAATGGGCGATCTCCACCAACCGCTTTCTGATTGCAACGCACATTCCTGGGCGGACCAACATCCTAGCGGACAAACTCAGTCGCACCCTTCTTACCCCGTACGAGTGGTCTCTCAACCCACTAATAGCGAAGCAGATATTCGCAATAGGGGGGCAACCCTGCTGCAATCTTTTTGCCTCTCCCTCAAACACCAAATGCGGCAATTTCTTCGCTCTGATTCCCCCTCCAGGGGAAACTCCAAGAGACGCTCTGGTGCATGCTTGGCCACCCAGTCTACTTTATGCCTATCCTCCTCTACCCCTGATGCTGCAACTCTTACAGAAAGCCTCGCGGTTGGGGAGCAGAATGATCCTCATTGCCCCATTCTGGCCTCGGCAAATCTGGTTCCCTTACCTGTGGTCTCACCTAGTGAATCCTCCTTGGATTCTGGATCCCAGTCGGGATCTAATCTCCCATCCATCGGACTTACCGACCCCAAATCTGGACAATCTGAAGCTAACAGCTTGGTTGCTCCAGTTCCACTCCTAGTTAGGACTCCCGGTATCTCTTCACCAGTCAAAGCCATCCTTGTGGCAGTGCATAAGCCCTTCACCAGGAAAGTGTACCGCAGTAAATGGAAACGTTTCTCCATCTGGGCAGAGCATCATAATCTAGATCCCTTTACGGCTCCTCTTCGATCCATATTAGACTTCCTAACCGAACTTTTTCAGGAAGGCGCTAGTTGCTCAACTGTCAAAGTGCAATTGGCTGCCATCTCCCATTACCATGTGGGACATGAAACAGGGCCTTTGATGTCAGCCAAGTTGTGTAAAACCTTTCTCAAGGGCACTTTTTTGCTTAGACCCCCTATAAAAGAAGCCGTACCACCTTGGGATCTTTCACTAGTTCTTCAAGCCTTGACTGCTCCACCTTTTGAACCTGCTGCGTCAGTAGATCTCAAATTCTTGTCCTGGAAAACAGCATTCCTTGTAGCCATTACTTCTGTGAAAAGAGTTTCGGAGCTTCAAGCTCTTTCTGTGAAGCCTCCTTATTTGATCTTTCATCCGGACAGAGTGTACCTCAGGATCAACCCCTCTTTCCTTCCCAAAATAGCATCAGAAACCAATATAAATCAATCCATAAATTTACCGATTTTCTTCCCTAAATATCAGAATAAAGGAGAGTACACGCTGCACTCATTAGATGTTCATAGGCAGCTACGTTTTTATACTCATAGAACAGCTGGTCATAGACAATCCGACCAGCTGTTCATTTCCTTTGCCAAATTTAATTTGGGGAAAGCAATATCAAAAGTATCTCTATCACGCTGGATTTCACACTGTATCCTATTAGCGTACCAAGCCTCTGGGAGACCCGCACCTGAAGGAGTTCGTGCACATTCCACTCGTTCCAGCTCTACTTCTGCGGCCTTCAAATCTAGAGTTCCATTGGATGATATTTGTTCGGCAGCCACTTGGGCCTCATCTCATACCTTTATTAACCACTACAAACTGGACGTGATTTCTAGAGGAAGGGCATCCTTTGGCTCTGCGGTGCTCCGCAATATCCTTCCATGATGGCCACCCAAGATTCAGGTAGCTGGGGACTCTGTCCCACAGGTTGCTGACAAATGAAGTCCCTACTTCAGATTAAGAAGTTATGTACTCACCATAACGTTCCATCTGAGTAGGTAGCTTCATTTGTCTGCAACCATCTCCCCCTCCTTCCCCCTGGCCTTCAGCGGATCTATGTTAGTTGGATACCCTTTTTGGGTACATATTGAGGGGCAAACTCGATCTGAGGTCATGGAGGGTTGGCAGGGGATTATGGATGAGGGGAGGAGCTAGGAGCTCTGATTCATTAGCTTGAAACAAGTTGCCGGCTCGGATCCGATATCGGATCCAAGACCCACAGGTTGCAGACAAATGAAGCTACATACTCAGATGGAACGTTATGGTGAGTACATAACTTCTTATTTCATTTCTTGGATGTTCACAGACAGTTAAGTGTCTACCTTCATAGAACAAAACTGTTCAGGAAATCATAACAATTGTTTGTCTCTTTTTCATTCTAACTGTAAAGGTCAAGCAGTTTTGAAAGTGACAATAGCAAAGTGGATAAACTAGTTGCATATCTTTTGTTTATGAGAAAAATGGTTTGAAGTTGCCTAGCCCACCAAAAGCCCATTCAACAAGATCCATAGCTGTGTTGGTGGATTTTTCTTCCAGAATTCCTATTGATGACATTTGTGCTGCAGCTACCTGGTCCAAGTCTCATACCTTTGTGACCCATTATAAATTGGGCATGGTTTCCAGGAGCAGAACATCCTTTGGCTTCTCAGTGCTCCGGCATATCCTTCCTTGAGGCCACCCAAGAAATCATGTAGCTGGGGACTCTGACCCATCAGTGAAGCAGAATTAGAAGGACAACTTCAGATTTCTTAGTTATGTACTTACCAGAACTTGGTATCTGTGTTGTTCTCTTCTCATTCTGCTTCACCTTCCTACCCAGCCACCCCCCTCCAAAAACACTTTGGTTCTAGAGGATTTGGAAAAGCTTTTGCTGGAACCTACGTTCCAGGTTGAGCCCATGGTTCCTTTTTCTTCTGTCTTCTTTGTATAAGGGACAGCAAACTCAATCTGAGCTAAGGGCAGATGATTATGGGCAAAGGGCAAATCTGTAGAAAGTGGCTGAGTCAGATCCGAGGATCGGATCCATAACCCGTTAGTGAAGCAGAATGAGAAGAGGACAGCATAGATACCAAGCTATGGTAAGTACATAACCAGAACATATAATCATTAGTTATGTTGGATTATGCACCCAAATACCCTAAAGCAGTCCCTTTTTGTGAGGTAAATTCTAAGGTTATAGACAATGAGTTGGTCTTGCTGTTCAACACAGTAGGCAAAGGAAAGGAAAGAAAATATTCACAAACTAGTGAAGGCCTTTTATATCAAAGATTGTACATCAGCTATGTCAAAAAGTTCTACCATCTACAAAGTGATGGCCTGGTGAAACAATTTAATGGAATGACAAATTCTATGTTAAGGAATATGATAGATGAGGATGACAAAAGTTGGGATCAGTTATTGCTGTACCTCAGTTTGAATCCATAATGTTACCAAGTTGTAATTGTGTTCAGCACTGTTGAACTCCTCTGTGGAAGATACCTTAGAGAACTATTAGATATAGCTAAAGGAAATGGGAAGAGGAGGCAACTCCCTTAAAAACAGTGAAGAACTGAGATGCCAGTAGTCTGTGAGCAAATAGAGAGGGCACAAGCAGCCTGGCAGGGGGTATATAACAAAGACTAGAAGGTTGGAATTTCAGGTTGTAGACCTTGTATTGGTTCTAGTATGTCTGGCCAAAAATACATTACTGGCCAAGTGGCAGAGAGCATTTAAGATCAAAGAAAGAGCAAGTGAAATAAACTAGCATCTTAGGTAAACCAGTAAAATATGTCAGGAGCAAATTTATTACAAAATAGTTCTTAAGCCATTTTAAGCAGCAGAGACAGCCCAAGCTAGCCTGATATCTGAAACAGGAGATCATGAAAAGGAAACTGGCTAATGTCCATATCTGAGATATTGGTATATGAGACCCTACGCAAACCCCCAAAACAGGAAGTGAGAGAGCCCCTATTCTTCAATAAAAATATTCTATGAACTACCAGGCAGGACCATTTTAACTAAATATAATTATACCATTTTTTTAAAATAAAATCATCCTTAAGCTGTACTGGGCACCTGTATTTATAACCATCCAATGGACTCAGGAGTACTACAGAGCTATCCTTTTAGAGAAAATTTACTTTCGTGACTGACCATATGCCCCTTCAAATATAGTATTAACAGAAAGAAGGCAATGTCCCTCCATCCAGCATCACCTCAGTTTCAACCACTACAATGTGGATGGCCTGTCACAGCCATTTAGACTATCCACAGGACCCCACACTAGTGCTTTCATGCTGGGGGGGGGGGGTACAGTATAGCATGGCATGGTGGTTTCCCTTGAAATTAATACAAAACTATGATCTATTATTTTTTTTCATGTGTATAATACTATTGTGAAAGATGTTGCTGCCATTGTTTAAACTACAGTAACTATATTGTTTACCTCTTTAAAGAGAGAATACTCAATGTTCCTCGTTTTGATCATTGCTGCAGTATATGGGTTATATCCTGCATAGGATATAACAGCCAGCCAGCTTCCAAAGCTTCAAGGAACCTTCTATACACCAAAACCTTTAGTCAGCAGTACAACCGTGAAACATTCAGTCAAATATTTACAGTGTGTACATTATTACACAACATGCTGGTATGTAAACAGCTATAGCAGTGAGGGGAGGGGGTCACTGAGTCGGCAGAGAAGGTACCTGATGAAGAGTTTGTGCAAAGGCCAGCTGCAGGGAATGACTTTATGAGGCAGAGGTGGGCCATGGCACTGGCTAGGCAGCAGAATCTGGTTCATAAATATAGGCCATATTAAGCATAGCATACAGCATTAGCAGTGATGCATGCATCAGTACAATAAGGCTGTACTGTACCATGTATGGACTGGCCAAATTGTGCATCAGACAGAAGTAGAGCACAGAGGGCAGGACACCATTGATATCATATGCACAGATGGGTAGGGCTACAGTGACAGGCATCAGCTATGTTCAGTATGTGTGTGGGAGTGCGGGTGCAGGCTAATGCTGCATGTGACTGTGAGTCTCATGAATGAGTGAGTTTGGAAAGCCTAAAATAACAGAGAGGGGGTGGTGTCACTTTTGGGTGGATGGTGCTTCTGGCCATGTGTGGGTGTACATGAAGACACACATCTCTAGCAGAAGATGCAGCACTATGTTGGGATCTGATTGGCAGGTCTGTGACACCTGCAGTAGAGCTATATGCTGATGATGTACATCCTTGTGATTGGGGTGCCCTGTCCTGGAACGGTCACAGGTATAATCCACAGCACACACAGTTTTCATGGAGTATAAATTGTCTGAAGTGCTACAGCTGGTCTTAGCATGGACACTCAATCCGAGACTTGTGTCCATGATGTCCTCCAGTGCTATCAGCACTGGATTGAGGTGGTGGAGCTATGGAATCTATCGACTCTTTTTTTTCTTATCCTCTCATAGTGGGCTTCCATATCAAACATGATAATGATCAGGCCATTAGAAGGGCAGTGGCTATGATGGGTAACCATGCAAGGACACCGACTGAGGCAGTTATAACAAATTTAGGCTTTTTAGTGCTATATAGCCATGGTTCTGAAAAGGGTATTTGCTGCAAGTTTAGACACTTTTTTATAACATTGTTCAAGTTTTGCTCTTTGTGATGAATGGAGGTTAGTAAGCATGAGAGTACTGTAAAGTAGTGGGGGAGGAGGTAAGTGTGAAAAGTGTAGTTTTAGTTATGTTGGTACAAAAGTTTTCATCTCTGTAAAACATCCTTTGTTTTAGCTGAGGTTTTTTATGCAATTTTGTATACGCAGGTTGAGTTTAAGATTATCGTTCATTAACATCCCTAACAAGTTTCTATGATAAGAGACTTCAGTGGTTATATTATTAAGAGAGAGAATTTAATTTTTTTTTTTTATCACAAGATAGGGATTTGTGGAAAAAATTTTTTTTTTCAGTTGAGCATGAGTTGTGAGTTACAAAGCAATTTTTCATTGGCTATTAAAGCTTCCTGAGTAATTTTCTGGAGTTGTGCCAGTTTGTCTTTTATTGTATTAGGGAGGTCTGCTGTGTGATGCGTAGAAGGTATTGGTGTGAATGTTAAAGGGACCAAAGATAAAGTCTTGCAGTACACCAGTGGTGACTGGGAGGTATGGGGAAAGGCTCGAGTGCCATTTTACTGACTAATATCTCTTGAACAAATAGATTTTGAACCATAGAAGGGTGGGCTGCGATGGACCCAGTGAGGACATTTGAAGTAGAAGTTTGCTATGACGAACTGTGTCTAAGACTTTATACAAGTCTAGAAATAAGGAGGAGACTGGTTTACCATTATCTCTAGCTTTATTGGCAGTATCTATGAAGGTTAGAAGTACAATGTTGGTAGTATGGGAAGCTGTGTTGTGGGGTGATGAGAATTCTTCCTGCAGGAGATAGTTTAGCAATTGTTTTTGAATACATTTTTCAAGTATTTGGAAGAGGGAGGATAAGATTTCTATAGGTTTAAAGTCAGCGATGTCTGTTGAATGTCCTCCTTTGTGTAGAGGAATAATACGTGATTTTTTTCCAGAAAGAGAACATGGGATTCCTGGATTGAAACAGGATAAGCAATGCAATTGGCTACTATTTTATGGTACTCGCTTGGTAGGTCATCAGCTGAAGTACAGCATGGTTTTAGTTTGTTTGAGTAGTTTTATTTAGGATGTGGGCACAGGTTTGAAAGTGAAAGTGGATATGATAATATGGGGCTGTTGGGCAGTGTTGGGATTAGATGTTGGGAATCTCTTGGTTAGGGATGTTATTCTACCTAGGAAATAAGAGTTGGATTCTACTGCACTTTTGAGTTGTGTGTTATTGGGAAAAGGGGTTAGGGTTTAATTTTTGGTTAGGATGTAAGATTTCTTTAATGGCACACCAGACATTTTTAGGCTTGTGTTTACTATTGTTCTGAATGTTATTACAGTATAATGTTTTGCTTCATCTATTTGCTTTTTAGTATGGTTATGGAACATTTTGAAGTTTTTGAGATATTGTGGTGTTTTATATTTTTGACATTCTTTCTGTGTCTTTTCTCTGTCCTGCGTTGGCATTTTTCTTGTTTTGGATAGCCAGATTGCATTATTTGTTTTTAGTCTTTTTGATCTAGGAGGTGCAAAGCTATTTAGGAAAGTTGTATTGAATTCATTTACATTATCTAAGGGGAGGATTTCTAGGATGTTACGGTTAAAAGATGATAAGGAAGTAATGAATATTTATGGGTTAAACTTGGACCAGTTGTGTGTTTTATAAACATCCTATTTAAGTGGATCTGTGAGATGCCTGGTTCTATAGACTGGTAGATGGTCACTGACAAATCATCATCATCATCTTCTTTCGGCTGTTCCCGTTAGGGGTCACCACAGTGGATCATCTGTTTCCATTTCTTCCTGTCCTCTGCATCATGCTCTTTCACACCAACCGCCTGCATGTCCTCTCTCACCATGTCCATAAACCTTATCTTAGGCCTTCCTCTTTTCCTCTTACCTGGCAGCTCCATCCTTAGCATCCTTTTCCCAATATACCCAGCATCCCTCCTCAGCACATGTCCAAACCAACGCAATCTCGCCTCTCTTGCTTTGTCTCCAAACTGTCCAACCTGAGCTGACCCTCTAATATACTGATTCCTAATCCTGTCCATTCTAGTCACACCCAGTGCAAATCTTAACATCTTTAACTCTGCCAAATCCAGTTCTGACTCCTGCCTTTTCGTCAATGCCACCATCTCCAACCCATATAACATAGCTGGTCTCACTACCCTCTTGTAGACCTCCCCTTTCACTCTTACTGGTACCCATCTGTCACAAATCACTCCTGACACTATTCTCCACCCAGTCCACCCTGCCTGTACTCTCTTCTTCACCTCTCTTCCACACTCACCATTACTATGAACTGTTGATCCCAAGCACTTAAAGTCATCCACCTTTACCAACTCTACTCCCTGCATCCTCACCATTCCTCTACCCTCCCTCACATTTACACACATATATTCTGTTTTAGCCCTGCTGACCTTCATTCCTCTCCTCTCTAAAGCATATCTCCACCTCTCCAGGGTCTCCTCAATCTGGCCCCTACTCTCACTACATATCACAATGTCATCTGCAGACATCATAGTCCACAGGGCCTCCTGTCGGATCTGATCTGTCAACCTGTCCATCACCACTGCAAATAAGAAAAGGCACAGAGCTGATCCTTGATGTAATCCCACCTCCACCTTAAATGTATCTGTCACTCCCATTGCAGTCCTCACCAATGTCACACTACCCTCATACATATCCTGTACCACTCTTACATACTTCTCTGCCACTCCCGACTTCCTCATACAATACCACAACTCCTCTCTAGGCACCCTGTCATATGCTTTCTCTAAGTCGACAAAGACACAATGCAACTCCTTCTGACCTTCTCTGTATTTCTCCAACAACACTCTCAGAGCAAATATTGCATCTGTAGTGCTCTTTCCTGGCATGAAACCATACTGCTGATCACTAATCATCACCTCCCTTCTTAACCTAGCTTCCACTACTCTTTCCCATAACTTCAAGCTGTGACTGATCAGTTGTATCCCTCTGTAATTACTGCAGCTCTGCACATCACCCTTATTCTTAAAGATAGGTACCAAAACACTGTTTCTCCACTCCTCAGGCATCCTCTGACTTTCCAAAATTTCATTAAACAATCTGGTTAAAAATTCCACTGCCATTTCACCTAAGCACCTCCATGCTTCCACTGGTATGTCATCTGGGCCAACAGCCTTTCCATTCTTCATCCTCTTCATTACTTCCTCCTTACTAATCTGTTTCACTTCCTGATTCACTATCCCCACATCATCCAACCTTTTCTCTCTCTCATTCATCAGCCCTTCAAAGTACTCTTTCCATCTACTCAACACACACTCCTCACTTGTGAGTATGTTTCCTTCACTACCCTTTATCACCCTTACCTGCTGCACATCTTTCCCAGCACTGTCCCTCTGTCTAGCCAATTGGTACAGGTCCTTTTCTCCCTCTTTAGTGTCCAATCTCTCATACAACTCTCCATATGCCTTATCCTTAGCCTTTGCCACCTCTCTCTTTGCCTTGTGCCTCATCTCCTTATACTCATGTCTACATTCTTCATCTCTTTGACAATCCCACTTCTTCGCCAGCCTCTTCCTCTGTATACTCTCCTGTACTTCCTCATTCCACCACCAGGTCTCCTTGTTCTCCTTCTTCTGTCCAGATGTCACACCAAGCACCTTTCTAGCTGTCTCCCTTACCAGCAATGCTGCAGTTCCCCAGCTATTCGGTAACTCTTCACTGCCTTCCAGTGCCTGTCTTAACTCTTCCCTGAACTCCACCTCACAATCACCCTTTTTTAACTTCCACCATTTAATCCTTGGCACTGCTTTCACACTGCTCCTCCTCCTCCTCTTGATCACCAATGTCATGCTACAGACCACCATTCTATGCTGCTTAACTACACTTTCCCCTGTCACCACTTTACAGTCTCCAGTCTCCTTCAGACTGGCCCTCCTACATAGGATATAATCCACCCGTGTGCATCTTCCTCCAGTCTTGTACATCACCCTATGCTCCTCCCTCTTCTTAAAATACGTATTCACCACAGCCATGTCTATCCTTTTCGCAAAATCCACAATCATCTGACCTGCATTCCTCTCCTTAACACCATACCTACCCATCACTTCATCATCCCCTCTGTTCACTTCACCAACATGCCCATTGAGGTCCGCTCCAGTCACTAGTCTCTCACCCCTGGGAACACTCACCATCACTTCATCCAACTCACTCCAAAATTTTTCTTCCTCCTCCATCGCACACCCAACTTGTGGAGCATATGCACTAACAACATTCATCATTACACCATCAATTTCAAGCTTCATAAACATCACTCTATCAGACACTCTCTTCACTTCCAAAACACTCTTGGCATACTGTTCCTTTAGGATAATCCCTACCCCATTTCTCCTGCCATCCACACCATGATAGAACAATTTGAACCCGCCTCCTATACACCTGGCCTTACTTCCCTTCCATCTGGTCTCTTGACTCACAATATTTGAACCTTCCTTCTCTCCATCATATCAGATAGCTCTCTCCCTATACCAGTCATACCGCCAACATTGAAAGTTCCTACCCTCACTACTACACTCCTAACCTTCCTCCTCTCTTCCTGTCTTCAGGAATGCCTTCCCCCTCCTCTTCTACTTTGGCCAACAGTAGCCCAATTTCTGCCAGCACCCTGTTGGCTAACAGTACTGGTGGCGGTTGTTGTTATCCCGGGCCTCGACCAATCCGATATGGAAATATGAAATGTTCTCCGCGTAAGTAATTTGGCAGAGGTTTTATGCTGGATGCCCTTTCTGACGCAACCCTCCCTATTTATCCGGGCTTGGGACTGGCACAAAGCAATGCACTGGCCTGTGCATCCCCAGTGGCTGGGTTGAGGTGGTCACTGACAAAGTCTGACATTATAACTGTGATGGTGAATTTGCTAGGGTCTGATACTAGGATCCAGTCAAATAAAGAATTGGTTGTCTTGCTATAATATGTGGGGCTATTAATTAATTGTGTGAAACTGTGTAAGTTCATGCTAGATGTAGAGGAGTTTGAGGTTATGGCCAGCTAACTGATATCGACATCGCCTAATAATATTATTCTTGTGCTATTATTATGGATATCCAATGTAGGATATGTTTCAGTGTAGCTGTATTGTCGCCAGGAGGGATGTAAATGAGAGTAATACATATTACTTTATAGTTGTTTATTCTCAGGAAAGTAATACGAAACTCTGCTGAATTGAATTTTGGGATGAGTTTGTTGTATTAACAGGGCAAACCTCTTTGTAGAACAGCTACAGCAAAGTCTAAAAGAATGAGGAGGATCCATGGATAGACATGCTGAAATGGCTGATAAATATCCTTTGCTAAAGGAGTAAACATGCCATAGGATGGTAACTTACGCAAACATTTGAAAACCAGAAGTAATAATCTCAGATAGGGCCCTAGTAATAGGTGAGACACCAACTAGAACATCTCCTCCAGTGGTTAACTTAACATTTCCTAGTAGTAAGATTTCTTCCCTCCTTTAGTACCTGCTGCACATTATTTTGAAAAAGGTGTTTAAAATGTATCAGAACTGAATAGTCCAGGCAGTCAGTTGAAATTGTTTGAGACTGGGGTGTATCAAACTTCCCTTGTCTTGTGTGAGTAAATCCAATCTGTGAGAAAGCTTTGTGGTATTTGCCTCTGGCCAGTTCAATAAGAAGAGAGAACCAATGTTGCTTGGGCCACAAGGGAGTCACCACATTGGTTTGTCTGAGGAGTCCCACAGACCTTACACATTTACCCCATAGACACTGCTCCCCAAGCAAAATCTGAGGCATCTGTAGTTACAGATTGAGTTGGTATAGGAGGAGAAAAAGTGAAACCCAGATTCTGAGTAATTTGTTCTCTCCACCAATGCAGTTCCTTTTAGATAAAGCCCCAGACTGGAAATCTGTCATTTCAGAGTATGAGAATGTTGGGTCCACATGTTTTTTTTTTCTTGAAACAATTACATTTTTCACATAGGTCCATCCACAGCCATTCATCCCAGAAAAAAAATTCATGGTTGTGGCTCCATCACAAAGATCAACATGTTTGTAATGGCTTTAGGTGCAGAAGAAAGATCATGTGATATCACTCTACATTAAGTGATGCCCACCAGCAGCAAACAGATGGAACTTCCTGTGTCCCCAAATGATACACCAAAATGTAGCTGTCTTGTCCAGAGTACCAGTGCAAGCATAACCCCCAAGTAAGTAAGAGGAGAAGTAAGAATGCTGGCATAGTCATTCTGCAAGTGTAGTCTGTCTCATTTTTCTGGAAGGATCCCTCTTTTTTATTGTTCCCCTCCTGCCATTTCTTTTTGGTCCACTGTTTGCCAGCAGGTGGCAGGGACTATCTATTTTGTCTTTTGAAGGAAGCAGAGGATTTGTAAGATTTATTATGGGGGGGGGGGCTTGAAAAATCTTTTGAGAGACCCTGAGTAGCAGAAGGGCCAAATAAAACCTCCTTATCTAAAGTAGAGTTTAAAATCTCAGACTTTAACTCATTAGAAAAACTTTTGATTACATACCCAGACATATCTTCTCAAAACACTAGCAGTGGCCCCTAGATAAAGTATCTGGACAATGATACACAAACTTCAAAGTATGCTTAGACACCTGAGACATGTTAGAAATAAGGGGAATCAGACAGGATTTACCTTCTTTAATAAGTGTGGCAGAACAGTCCCTCACACTGTCTACACAACTGAAAACTTGTTAGTTTGAGCTACTTTATATATTTTTATATGCCTTTTTAGGGACTGAAAACTGAGTCAGGATCATTGCGGCCAGCATTTAACATGTCCTGTATGGCTGAGATGATAGAAGGAGTGAGTGTATCGTGTGGCATGTTCACTTGCCAACATATCATGGTATCGCCTCATTTCAGGAGCAACATGTAAATGTTCCCACAAAATACTTCATTCAATCTGGAAATAGTCTCAGACAAGAAAAACTCTCCTAAAGAAGTTGAAGAGGACCAACTTTCTTCTGCACCAGAGTTTTGGGCTTGAGAATCTGCAGAAGAAGAAGCCGTTTCTCTGTCTGACATATTTTCCTCAGGAATTTCTTTATCAAGTATTCTGTCTGTTATGGATTTCTGGTGTGAAAACCTGCAACAAACTCCTGGCCAAGGTAAGAAAATTATCGTTATGAACAAAGTATCCATAGCTGAGCAATGTCTAACCTTTTGTTTCCTTTTTTCAGGTTTATCTATGGAAGAAGACCAACTAAGAGATGGCACTTGATCCTAGGCAACAGGTCTCTTTCCCTGTGCACTGCAGGCAGAACCTCCCAGAGAAATTCCTAGCCCTAGAGAAGATGGTTCTCCCATGCCTGGATTGGACACTGGAAAGGATGTAGCTAACCCCTGGACCATGGAGCCAGAAGCGACAACGCTACAGGAACCTAGAGAAACTAGTGAGTTGTGCGAGGAGCAAGGAATGGCCACTGCAGAAGCATCCACTAGCAGCTTTATGGTGTAGATAAGGGCTCCTTCTTCTGTTTTTTTTTTTTTTTTTTTTTTTTGTTTTTTTACATTCATTAGATGAAAAAACAACACGACCAGAGTAAGTATCCATCCTGCAGCCAAGGAAGAAGCCCAATTGCCAGTAAGTGCTGCTGGAATGAGTCGGTCGGAATGTAAATTGTCAAGTCAAGTGTTCAAAAACAACACACACTGTACTGCTCAACTGTCCAGATTTTCACAGAATGTTCAGATATTTGCCTCATATTTTTGGTCTATTCCTCATAATTTTTTTTTTGTTTTTCTGTGTAATCATTGAGGATTGAAATCAGAAAATAATGATAGACATTTGAGTTTAGACTTCATACACTTCTGAAAATTCATGCTAATACAAAACCTGTTATTCCATAAGCTTTCTAAGTTTATAAAAGCAATATTTAAAACTTGTCTCCCCAATTTTTGTGCTAAGAGGTTGAGAGGTATGGCTCACACACTTACACTTTCCCATGCAATCCCACTTCAAAAGTAAAAGCATAAGCAATACAGAAAAATTCTTATCAGAATTCAAATTCCATTTCTCTAAAAGTGCTATGAAGTACATGTAAGCACCAAAAGCTCAAAATAAGTTTCCATTCCTGAAAAAAACACTTCACGATATTTAAAAGTGCATTATTCACTTTCCAAAACATCTTTACAAGTAATTTCATGTTCTGTTACATTCCTCATCTCATAGTTGCAAGTATTTTTGCAAAAAAAGTAATAGTGTGTTGTTTGATTTTTTTTAGTTTCACTCTTTACTCATTTTTTTTCTGTAAACTCGCACTCAAAATGATGTCTTGGTAAGTATTGGGCAGTGATTTACATAAAACTACAAAGGATTATGGGCAGGCAGAAACAGCTTACCAATGTTTGTGAGCTTGAAATTAATTCTTTATTTATAGACAAGTTACATTCATATGAATGTTTGCATATTTTGTCAAAATCTGAAAGAATGGCACTTGATTCTTTAATTTGTAATCAGGATATTAAAAATGATGATAAAAGTGGGGCAATAGTTGTGATGGGTAAAATATTTTATTTGGTTTACCTCCATAATCTCGAAGGTCACAATGGCAATGTGCAAAAATGCTGAACCATTTCCCTGATACAGCCGAAACCTCAGAAAGCCAACAAACCATCAAAAGTCGACATTTTCAACCACACCACAATTACAAACAACTGCTAACATGGGTGAAAAAAGGAGGTGAGATTTTGCAGTTCAGAATATCAGTATTCAAAGTTTTGTGAAGGTGCAGTTCGGAGTTCAAGGAAGCGAGTTCGCCATTGTGGCTGTCGCCATTATGGAGGTAAACCTTTTATTTTGATGTTGCTGAGAGACTATAGAACAATAAAGAGAGATATTGAGATTAATGCCATTAGACTGAATGATGTTATCAAGAGGGTTAATAATCTGGTGTATGACATTTTAATGGCCAAATCACTTTAGATTTCATTATTTCTGTATGCCACACCCAGTTCTGCCAGTTTACTATGGACTACCAAACATACATAAAAATGAGAGGAATCCTCCTTTGAGGCCAGTTTTCCCTTCCAGAGGCTGGGTTACACGGCCTGTATCATTATATCATGAAAAGAAACTAAAACATTTGTTACAGCTTTCTCAGAGCTTTATTAAAGATAGTAGTGATTTTTTGAAACAGCTCTATGACTGGTATTCTGGATTGAATATTGCAACATATTTGTTTGTCACATTAAGATGTTGTCCTATTCATAAGTTGCAGTATTCATAATATGTGTGAGTCCACCACAGGCTGCGTCGAACGTCTGGCCAGTATACAAAAGTCTAAAGCTACTGTAAGGTACATCCGACATCGCACATAGGATCCCATCCAATGTCGGGTATATAGCAGATGTCGGCATGTACCATCCTCAGAACTTTTCTGCTGCCAGTCTGAATGTCTTCTCCAGTCATTTGCTCATCAACAAAATTGCAGATTCCAAGTCAGATAAGTGCCCTGTTCGGGTTTTTTCTTAATTTTTTTTGTGCTACTGTTATTTGCTGAGGTTACATGTCATCTAGGAAAAGCAAGTGTCAGTGTGGAAGGCAAATTCCACATAAGGATACTGATGATCTATTTCTTTTTTGCGTAGGCCCTAATCATGACCATACCTCTTGTGCTGTTTACAATGCCTTTGTCCCAAAGACCCTATGTAGTCATCTCAGTTCTCTTAATTTATATCTAGAGAACCAATGTCTTATGCATTTAGCTTGTGATGTTATGGAAGGTGAGGCGGGTCCTTCAAGGGAGCCTGTTCTTAAGAAGGCCAAGAAATCTAGGCCTGAGGTTTCTTCTGCTCCTCCAATTCTGGACATTTCTCCAGAGGAAGGTTTTGGCCTGGAGACCTGTTTGGGGGTGGCTGGTGATTCTTCCGTGGGTGCCACTGTGGAGGCTGCAAAGGATCCTGCTAGCACGTCCTCAGGGGATATGCAGACATCCGCTTTGGACATGGGGAGAACCCATGCTCATTGTCTCTGAAGGCCTTTGAGGCATTACTCAAATCCTGGTTCATGAGGAGGTCTGGAGCAATATTATAGAATGCAGGCTGGCTTTGGGTCTCTCATCCTTCCACTGTATGAATGCTCCACTTAAGAAGAAGCAGAAAACTAAGCATTCTTCTCCCCTTCTCAGGAACAATCCACTGATTGGCAAGCCTTTCCACAAGGACTGTTTAATTCCTTCATTGCCCTTTGGCAATCCACTGGGGTTTCTCTTCCTTCTCCTTCCCTTTTTCCAGTTTCTCATCAGAAAAGGATCAGAATTGGGGATTTCTCTGATGAGGATGGTTCTTCTGGGGATGAGTCTGTGGCATACTCTGCACAGATGTCCTCTTCATTTAATATGCTTTCCCAGAGGAGGAATCAAATAGAACTGAATCTCCAGGGGAGGATATTACTTTTGTAGAGACCATTGTGAAGATGAGAGAATTTTTCCAGTGGGACTGCTGTCAGGTTTCAGATATTCGAAAAAGATATTATGATCTTTTACAGATGGATTCCCCAGCCCGATCTGCAGTACCTCCAGTGCTTCCAGCTTTCTTGGATGCTTTCTCCTCTGCTTCTAAGTGCCCAAATTCACAACCTCCCACCCCTAAAAGGCCAGAGAGGTTCTACAAAGTGCTAGAGGTTTGTAAGTTTTTGTTTAAGTGCCCTTCTGCAGATCCAGCTACAGTATCATAAGCCCTCTAAACCTTTGCCTTCTACTTCCCTTCTCCCATTGGACAAAGAGAGCAAAGTCATGTGAAGGCTGGGGAAAAAACTATATACTTCAGCCACTCTGGCCTTTAGAGTCATAAACTACCAAATCTATATGGCCAAGTACTCCTTAGCCCTCCTTTCTCAAGCACCCCATTTCTGAGCTTCCAGACTCTTAACACTAAGTCCCACCTTGCTTCCATTTTAGGTTCGTCTGCCCATGTGACACGTCATTCTATTAAATGCTGCTATGATGCAGTGGAAGCATCTGCCAGAGCTGCTGCATCTGGCTCTGTCCTTCGGAGATACTCTTGGCTGAGACTGCAGCCACTACCAGATGACATCAAAGCTAAAATTATGGATGCTGCACTAGATTCCAAGGCTTTGTTTGGGTCTGTGGCTGCAGAACTTTTTAAGCCCTTGCAAGAAAAGGGCAAGGAGCTCCAGCACCTGAAACATATTTTTGTGTCACCAGTTCCAAAATTTCAAAGGAACTATCCTAAAACCCGTTTTGTAAGGAAGTTATCCAGACCTTCTTCTTCTAAGAGTAAAAGAGGTGCCAGAAAGCCTTATCTTTCATGCCAAGTCTTCTTGCACTACTCTTACTGCTCAGAAACAGACCTACCAACCTATTTGCAGTAAGACCCCTATATCCTTATGTCTTTCCCTGTCCCTTCCTGCTTGGAAACAGATCACCCAAGGCTACTGGGTCGTTTCTATTATCCTCAGAGGATACGTCGTGGTTTGGAAGACTCCTACCTTCAGGGATATTCCACAACCTCCAAAAGATCAGTTGATATTCTTTCCTCAAGTGATTCACACATTGCTTTCTCAGGGTACCATTCAAGAGGTCCCTGCTTCCCAAATAGGAAAGGATTTCTACTCAAGAATGTTCCTAGTACCCAGAAAAGATGGTCCTTGGAGACCCATTCTAGATCTGTCCCAGCTAAACACCTTTTTAAAGGTGCCCACCTTTTGCATGCTTTTTTTTAAACACACTGCTTCCTCTCATTCTTTCTCAAGCCTTCATGGTGTCTCTGGACATCAAGGATGCCTATCCTTAAATCCCTATTCATCCTCTTTATAGGAGGTTTTTGCACTTTGCTATTGCTTTCTCACACACATTTTCAATTTTCTGCCTTGCCCTTTGGTCTATCTATGGCACCATGGGTCTTCACAAAATGCTTAGCTCCTGTCATAGCCTTTTGCAGGTTCAGGGGTATTCAGATATTTCCTTACCTGGATGACCTCCTCCTCCAGGCTCACTGTCTAGGCATACTTCTTCAAAACGTTCACTTCACTTGTCTCTTCTGGAAAGACTAGGATTTGCTATAAATTTCCAAAAAATCCACTCTTGTCCCTTCCCAGGACTATGTTTTTCTAGGATGCAGAATTCAGTCAGACAAGTTGTTGGCTTCCTTACCTCCTCAGAAAGTCTTGTCTCTAACTGTTTACTTTCAAGCTATCATTCCACCCCAGTCCCTGTCTGCCAGGGAGTTCCTTCATCTGCTGGGCTTCATGGCATCCACTATTTCAATGTTACCTCTAGATAAACGTCGCATGAGGAAACTCCAGTGGTATCTCAGGTCAGTCTAGCTGCAGCATACTCATCCACTAGATTTTGTGATTCCTCTCCTTCCCTGCTTGAAAAAGAACTGGAGTAATGGATTCAACAGGTTTCCTTAAATCCAGGACTACTTCCCCTACAACCCTGTCTCCCATCATAGGAGTTGTTCACAGACACCGCAGACATGGGATGGGGGGGCAACCTTTGCCTTCTGGAAGGTTCTGGATGTGTGGTGAACACATAAATATAAAAGAAATGAGAGCTCTCATTTTTTTTCTCTGCAAACCTTTCATCCTTTCTTTCAACCAGGTCCCTTAAAGTGGTTCACAGACAAAACCACAGTTCTTTGGTATGTCAAAAAGCAGGGTGGAACCAAGTCATGTCTCCTGGGCAGGTTGTTTCTCAAGTCTTGGGAGTTGGCAGCTCAATATCAGCCGACCCTTCATACAATTTGCATTTCTTCCAGTCAGAATGTTGTGGCAGACACACAGAGCAGGTCCATGACTCAATCCCATGAATGGATGTTGCACAGGGATTTGTTTCTGAACATTATCCACCAGTGGGGTAATCCTCAAGTAGATCTGTTTGCCTCCCCTATGAACAGACAACTTCCAAAGTTTTGTGCCAGAGTTCCTGATCCTCAGGCATCGAAAATGGATGTCCTATCCTTCTCTTGGAAGGGGGTGTTTCTCAGTGCACACCCCCTTCTTCCTCCTTCAGAAAGTTCTGTTAGAAATTCAGCAAGACCAACCAAAAATCTTGGTGGTGACTCAATTTTGGCCATGACAGCATTCATTCCCCCTTCTTCTGTATTTTGCCAAGGGCAATCATCACAAGTTACCTCACAGGATGGATCTACTCATACAGGACAAGGACTCTCTAATACATCCACAAATGTCAACCCTTCAGGTGACACTGTGGGTGATAGGGTTTTGATCCCTTTCAGACACCTATTTTCTGAGGACATGCTACAAGTTCTGCAGGAGGCCAGAAAACCCAATACTAGGAAATACTACATTTCCAAATGGAAGAGGTTTTCCATCTGGTGTCTTTCCAAAAACCTACAACCATTGTCTGTGGATATACCAGTGGTTTTGTCTTATCTGTGTGAACTACTGAGGAGTGGATTATCAAACTCTTCGGTACAAGCTCATCTCTCAGCCATTTCTGCCTGTCTGCCTATGACCCCTCTTTTGGCTTCGAAGTTGGAAGTCAAACTTTTCTTGAAAGGCATCCATCATATTAGACCGCCAAGAAAACCAGTACCTCCTCCTTGGCATTTAAACTGTGTTTTAGAAAAAACTTACATTGCCTCCCTTTGAACCAGCAGTTTCGTTTTCTCTGCAACATTGCACTTGGAAGATGGTGCTTCTTTTGGCTATGACTTCAGCCAGCAGGGTTTCAGAAATTTAGGCTTCTTCTCCTTTTTCTCTTTTTCGCAAGGATAGGGTTTCCCTTCGCACTAATCCCTCCTTCATGCGCAAAGTGGTGAATGAGTTGTCACTTAATCAGTCCACTAACCTACCCACTTGTTTCCCTCTCCACAGTCTTCAAGTAAGAGGATCTTACACACCTTGGATGTGGATAAACAGCTAAGGTTTTATTTGGATAAAACCAAGTCCTTTAAGAAATCTGATTGTATCTTCTTTTCCTACCATCCCAGGGCTCTGGGTGGACCTGATTCCAAGCAGACAATCTCCTCCAGGATCTCTAAGACTATTTCTTTTTGTTATGCGGCTCATGGGAAAACCCTTGCATCTCCAGTTAAGGCTCATTCCACTAGAACTGTGTCTTCATCAGATGCTTTTTTCAAGGGTCTGGATACTTCTTTTATCTTAGAAACAGCCACTTGGCCTTCTGTCAATACCTTCACAAAACACTGCAAGTTGGATGGTA
The DNA here is from genome assembly GCF_019279795.1 of Protopterus annectens. Classification (NCBI taxonomy): domain Eukaryota; kingdom Metazoa; phylum Chordata; order Ceratodontiformes; family Protopteridae; genus Protopterus; species Protopterus annectens. The sequence continues at coordinate 1,407,703,523 of NC_056744.1, forward strand.
TATCTAGATCTAGAGCTGGTTTTGCCAGGGCTATTCTTCAGGCAGTTTGTAGAGAGTGCTGTTGCCCCTCCTCCCACTGTATCTTCTGCATGAGCTTTGGTATTCTCCCTCATATTATGAATACTACAACATATGAATAGAAGGACAGAGAATAGTTGTGTGAAATCTTACCTAACAATAGATGTCCTTCTCTTCTGTATGTTGCAGTATTCTATCCCTTCCACCTTCCCCCTGATGCTTGCTTGTTTGTTTCCTGGATGTGTGTTTCTCAGTTTACATTGGGCTGGTGTAATTCCTGGGGCATTCAGTACTGAGGATAGTAGGTGCCGACGTCTGCTATATACCCAACGTGGGACAGGATCATATCTGTGACGTTGCACATATGATAGGTGCAGACTGTGGTGGACTACCACATGTTATGAACACTACAACATATAAAAGAGAAAAACATCTATGGTTATGGTAACATTTTATACAACTATTTTGTATAGATTCTCTCTCTACTATGATACCAAATGACATAGGTGTATGAAGGAGTTTTTGTCTGATTCATCTGATTTGACTAACACTGAAATTATTACAATATGTGTATTACTTTCACGCATATTGACTAATAATTTTTTTTTATTTCAAAATGGATATTTTCTACAAAATAAAGGGTGTTGCCGTGGGACCCCCAGTGCCTATGCCAACTTGGTGCTGACCATATGGGTAAAGAATTTCATCTTTAATTCGAACAATGCTTACAGTGGATATAAAAAGTGTACACACCCCTGTTAAAATATCAGGTTTTTGTGATATAAGAAAATGAGACCACAATAAATCATTTCAAAACTTTTCCCACCTGTAATGTGACCTATAACCTGTACAATTCAATTGAAAAACAAACAAATCTGTTAGGGGAAAAAAAAAAACGTACAATAAACTGGTTTCATAAGTGTGCACACCCTTAAACTAATACTTTGTTGAAGCACGTTTTGATTTAATTACAGCATTCAGTCTTGTTGGGTAGGAGTCTATCAGCATGGCACATCTTGACTTGGCAATATTTGCCCACTCTTCTTGCAAAAGCACTCCAAATCTGTCAGATTGCAAGGGCATCTCTTGTGCACAGCCCTTTTCAGGTCACCCCACAGATTTTCTATTGGATTTAGGTCTTGGCTCTGGCTGGGCCATTCCAAAACTTTAATTTTTTTCTTGTGAAGCCATTCTTTTGTTGATTTGGATGTATGCTTGGGGTCATTGTCATGTTGAAAGGCTAAATTCCTCTTCATCTTCAGCTTTCTAGCAGATGCCTAAAGGTTTTGGGCCAAAAGTGACTGGTATTCAGAACTTTTCATAATTCCCTCCACCTTGACTAAAGCCCTAGTTCCAGCTGAAGAAAAGCAACCCCAAAGTATGATACTGCCACCACAATGCTTCACTGTGGGTATGGTTTTCTTTTGGTGATGCGAAGTGTTGTTTTTGCGCCAAACGTATCTTTTGGAATTGTGGCCAGAAAATTCAACCTTGATCTCATCAGATCATAACACATTTTCCCACATGCCTTTGAGAGACTTGATGTATTGTTTTGCAAATTTTAGCTTGTCCTGGATTTTTTTGTGTAAGAAAAGGCTTCTGCTTGCAACCTTACCCCATAGTCCAGACATATGGAGAATATGGGAGATTGTTGTCACATGTAGTACACAACCAGTACTTGCCAGAAATTCCTGCAGCTCCTTCATTGTTGCCGTAGGTGTCTTGGTAGCCTTCCTGACCACTTTTTGGCTTGTCTTTTCATCAGTTTTGGAGAGGCATCCAGTTCTTTGCAGCGTCGCTGTTGTCCCATATTTTCTCCACTTTTTGATTACTGTCTTCACTGTGTTCCATGGTATGTCCAATGCTGTGGAAAATTTTTTGTACCCTTCTCCTTACTCATACCTTTCAACAGTGAGATCCCTTTGATGCTTTGTAAGCTCTCTGTGAACCATGGCTTTTGCTGTAGCAGTTAACTGCATAAATGTCAGGAAAATCCTACTAGGACAGCTGAACTTTATTTGGGGTTAATCAGAATCTCTTTAATTGATGGCAAGTGTGTACCCAATCAAAAGGTGCTTCAGCAAAGTATTAGTTTAAGGGTGTGCACACTTAGGGAACCAGCTTATTGTACTTTTTTTTAATATATGCCAAGAAAAGCGCAGTCCGGGTCTGAACTGTCGGCAAGCAGCTAAAGTTAACTTTGAACCTAACACCACTCTTAAGTATTCAACTGCGGGTACCACCTTTATCATTCTTATAAGAAAAGCACAGTCCGGGTTTGAACTGTCTGCAAACAGCTAAAGTTAACTTTGAACCTAACACCACTCTTAAGTATTCAACTGCGGTACCACCTTTATCATTCTTATAAGAAAAGCTCAGTCCGGGTCTGAACTGTCTGCAAACAGCTAAAGTTAACTTTGAGTATGTGTCTACCTGTTTGAGCCAATATTCATTTTCCCCTGGAGAGCGCTCTGCTTTGGCTTGTAAGCAGCCCCCCCCCATACACACACACACACACACAAACACAAACACACACTCATCTTACACTTATAGGTTCATAGGTTCATACTAGGCTATCTGCCCTAGGGCATTTATAAGCCTAGCCAGAATGTGTTTGGCTTTTGCCACCCATTTTAAATTTATTTTGCTATGCCCTTTTTCGAGGTTAGTATACTGTGCCTCTGTCTAATAGTGACACAGAAGTGATACCCGAGGTAAACCTACGATCTCCCATCCACTCATCAAGATTCCTCTTGAAGAGAGTCAATGAGGGACTCTGCCTAACCTGGACTGGGATTTTATTCCAGAGTGAAGGGAGCCTCTGGGTTATGAACCTGTCCCTCCAGCATGTCCTATTTATTTCAGTGCTGAGGTTCAAGTCTCTCGAGCGTAGCTCGATGGGATTTGGATTTTCTGAGGTGCAGCATGTCAATTAATTCCGGGTTGGACATGGCTTTATACGTCAGGCACAGATCGCCTCTGAACAGGCGGTATGCCACTGAGTAGAGCTGGAGTTTCTTTAACCGGGCAGCATATGGCATCTGTTTAAGCCCTTTGATCCTCTTGGTGAGGTACTTTTGGGGTCTTTCCAGTTGCTGCAGGTGTCTGGTAAGGTACATCCCAAAAGGGGCATTGTACTCAATTATGGGCCTGATGAGGGATGAGTAAAGAGGCACGATGACCTCCCCTGGTCTAGATGTGAATCCCTTCATGATTAGGTGGGCTATATAAAATGTTTTTCTAACCACTTTGGCCACGTGGTTGTCAAATGAGAGATTGCTATCAACTTGGGTCCCCAGGTCCCTAATTACTTCTTCTGTACGTAATGGATTACCACCTATGTGGTAATTTGTGGGCACTTTGTTTTTGCCAAAGGGGATGACTATACACTTTTTAGCATTTAGCTTGAGGCCATGGCTCTGGCACCAGTTGTCTGTTTCTATGAGGACCTTTTGGAGGATGCTTGTGTGAGCTGGAGAGTCGATTATGGCACCCAGTTTGCAGTCATCTGCGAACTTGGTCAGCCACAGTCCTTCCATGTTGGCCTGTACCTCCGACAAATATATACCGAACAAGAGAGGTCCCAGGACTGAGCCTTCGGGACACCACTTGTAACTGGTTTGGAGTCTGACATGGCTCCAGCAATTCTAACCATGTGGGTTCTAGTCCTTGAGCCAGTTTGCAATCCATCTAATGACATAGGGGTTTATATTTAAGCTGGTGAGCTTATCTATAATGCCCGAGTGGGGTATTGTATCGAAGGCTTTTGCGAGGTCAAGGTAGGCTGTGTGGACCACCTTCTCCTTGTCAATGGCCTTGGTGACTGTTTCAAAGAAATCAACCAGGTTTAAGAGGCAGGATCTGCCCTTAACAAAGCCGAACTGGGTAGGATCCAGTGTCTATAGGTCCCCAATATCTTTATTTATGAGGTCCATGATGATCTTTTCCATAGCTTTGCAGACCAAGCTAGTCAGGCTTATGAGGCGATAGTTTCCAGGATCCGTTGAGGCACCACCTTTATAGAGAGGGACCACTGTTGCTGTACGCCACTCTTTGGGCACATATCCTGTAGTAAGGCTGAGATTGAACAGTAGTTTTATGTTTGGGTTAAGCTCTTCTTGGATTTCATGTAGGACGCAGCCCGGGACACCGTCTGGTCCCATTGATACTGTGTTTTTTGCTTTGGAGAGGGCGGCTCTTACCTGAGCATCTGAGATGTCAGGGGGCAGCACTCTGCTGGGATAGATATTTGCCCTTTTGGTGGGGGGGGGGTTTGTGCTGAACCTGTCAGCTAGGATGTTGGCAATGTCTGTGGGTTCAGTGTATTTTTTGTCATTTTGGACTAATTCTGAGCATATCTGGGAATTAACACCCAGGTTCCTAACATAACTAAAGAAAGCCTTGTGATTATCCTTAGTGTCCTATGCAATTTTTCTCTCGAAGCTGGCCTTAGACAATTTTATGAGTGCCAGTAGTTTTTTGCTAATACTGATCAGTGATGCCTTCCCCTTTTGGGATTTTGCTCTATCATTTAGTAGCTTCCTCCTTCTATTGTATAGTTTGTTTATGGCTGGGGTCCACCAGACAGGACGTCTGCCTTTGGAGGATTGGGTCTTGGTTTTATTTGGGATCGATGATCCATGCATTCCTGAAGGTGTTCATAGAATGCGTTTATAAAGGATTCTGCGGTCTGGGCTGTATTTTCCACAGGCCCGGGGGCTTTGAAGGATTCCACCTTGGTTTTGAGGAGTGTGAAATTTGCTTTAGAGAAGTTTTTCACTGTGGTTTTCTGGGCAGGGGGTGGGGTTGGGATGTGAATATCCAGTGAGATTAGTTTATGGTCTGATCTTACCAGTGAGGGATACACTTCTGTTCTGGAGCATAGAGTCCCCATGTTGGTGATGATCAGGTCCAGTATGTTTTCCCTCTTGTGGGAGTGGTAACAAGTTGTTCCATAGCATTTGAGTTTATAAATTCTAGGAACCTTTGGGCTAGGGTGTTGGAGCTAGAGTAATGCTCCCAGTCTACGTTTGGGTAGTTGAAGTCGCCCAATATAATGGTGTTTGGAGAGACCTTCATATTTTCCAATGTTCTCAGGAAGGCTGAGTGGGGTTCCTGGGTTTGGGAGGGTGGTCTGTAGCAGGCTATAAACTGGAAGGCAGTTTTACCCACTGTTAGTTGCACATGGATAGTCTCTGATGCTTCGTGCTTTGCCACCAACCTGGAGGTGTGGGTATCTTTGATGAAAATCGATACTCCCCCTCCTTTTGTGGTTCGGTCCAAGTTTTGGGGCCGAAAAGCATGGTATGAGGTATAACCTGGTAGTGCTGGGGTGCTCTCGGGAGCCCTGAATCAGGTTTCTGTTACTGCACAGATATCGATGTTCTCCATGCTAAGGAGAGTTTCGAGTGCATCTTGAGGTTTAGACTTCTGGCGTTGAGTAGCATTACTCTTAGTTTCTTATCCCTTGTGATACCTATGGAGGTGGGTTTGTCTTCTGAGCCTTGCCTAAAAAAGGCACTATGGGGGTAGCAAGAGCCTTTGCCAATATCTGAAAGCCCAGGGGTGACAGGTGCAAGCCGTCCATAGCGAAGCATCGTGGCTTGTCGAGCATATCATCCCAAGCTGACAGGCATTGGATCCCCTTTGAATGACACCAGTACTTAAGCCAATTGTTGAAATTGATCATCTTGTCTTCATATTGTGGCATCATTCTTGGTGAGGGTAAGATGCTACTCAAGGTCAGGGTCATACCGGCCTGGGCTACATGCTCAGAGAGCTCCTTTATGTCTCTTTTCATGTAGTCCAGGGAGGTACATCTCAGGTCATTCACACCAGCATGGACAATGACTGAGTCGTATTTGTACTTGCCTTGGAGTGACCTGAGTGCTTGTGTTATGTGGCGGATCCTAGCGCCCGACAGGCTGTGCACTGTGACCCTCTCCTTGTTCAGCCTGGTGAGAGGGACATCAGTGTGCCTGACGATAGAGTCACCTATTACAAGTGTATCAGGTGTGTTGTTTAGTCTTAAGGGCTGTGACTGTTCGGCACACTGGCTTTGTGAGATATGTGTTGCACGTGTTTTGTTTTGGGGTAGCGGTTGCTTGGGTGTCTGCTTTGGAGGTCTCTGCTGCTTAGGCAGATCTTTATTTAGAGCCTCCGAGTATGTTTTTGTGTGATTATCTGTTTGGTTTGCTGTCATGGTCGGTCTATGTGAGACTGGAATTGTAGTGAGTGTGGTTTCCTTCTCGTCCTGACTGGTTATGCCAGTACTGAGTTGAGAGAGCTTAGCCTCCAGTTTGGCTATATGGTTGCATCTCTCACATGTGTTGGAATTTGTTGGGAGGAGGAGAGGGTTGTCTGTGTACATGAGGCAGTTGTAACATTGCCTCAAGATTCCCAGATTCACCAGCTGGACCAGAGAGGAGATTGACAACTGACCTTTGGACATGCTAGAATAATATTGGGAATTCCTTAATAATTGAAAACAAGGGCCAGTGGGGAGTGAGGGTGTAGTGCTTTTAATTTTTAGTGCTCACTTATATAATTGCTTTAGTGAGCAAGTGCCAGGTAACTTAAGTGCAATGTGTCACAGGTAACTTAAATGCAAAAACGACAAACAGTAACTTTCTTTCAAGTGAAACAAGGAAATAAGTACAGTAAGGAATGCAGATATCACTAGTGATCCACAGAAGCGCTGAGAAGCCGCGTATTAGGTGGAATTAGCGTTCCAGGGAAATAACAAGCAAACAAACAACAAGCATATAAACAAAGCTAGATTCAGCAGGCCTGGATCTAGTCTATGCTACAGCAAACAAGGTGTACCAATTTCAGTAAGATACAGTTCAAATATTCAGGCACTATAAACCTTTAACCAGAAATTCCCAGCTCAGAAGGGCAAAGTCCAGCCTGTTCTCCCACAAGAGTGCAGACCATGAACCTTCTTAATGTAAAATAACTGGCCTGAAGCCCAAGTGCTTAAACCAGAACTAATACACTTTAAGAATAACAGACACTGGGCTCTCAATCAGCAGTTCCCAACTTAGAAGGATGAAAGCTACCTGTCCTGCCACCACAGTGCATGCCACAAACCTTCCTAATGTAAAACAACTGGTCTGAAGCCCAAGTGCTTAATCCAAAAGACTTAGAATGATAGCTACACTTTAATTAAGTTACTACCAAGCAGTAATAAATACAATTGAATACTTTAGAGAATGCCTGGATTAGTGCTCAAGTTACACAAACAAAGCTAGATCCAGCAGGCCCGAATCCAGTCTATGCCACAGCAAACAAGGCACACCAACTTCACTAAGAAGCAGTTCAGATATGCATGCACTATAAGCCTATAAGCCTTTAACCAGAAATTCCCAGCTCAGAAGGGCAGAGTCCAGCCTCTCCTCCCACAAGAGTGCAGACCACGAACCCTCTTAATGTAAAATAACTGGCCTGAAAGCCCAAGTGCTTAAACCAGAATTAATACACTTTTAGAATAACAGACACTGAGCCCTCAATCAGCAGTTCCCAGCCTAGAAGGATGTAAGCTACCTGTTCTGCCACTACAGTGCAGACCACAAACCCTCTCAGTGCAAAACAACTGGTCCGAAGCCCAAGTGTTTAAACCAAAAGGCTTAGAATGAGTTACACCAAGCAGTAATAAATACAATTTAGTACTTTTAAGATGATGCAAAAGTAAAATAAAGTAGGTAGAAACACAAGTACAGTAAAAGCAGATGAAATTTTTTTTTTTCTGAACAAGTGCTGAGATCAAAGAAACAGATTTGAGTGCTGAAACTAGAAAACTGGCTAGTTATAAGAAAAAAACTAAGCTAGAACGCTTCCCTCCAACACAAAAGGGCTTGGGGGCTCAGAAGCCTACAAATAGTCTATACCGCTTAACAGGAAAGGCAGGAAACAAGCTTACATTTTTTTTCCTGTTTCCCAGATGCTCCCTTTGTAAACAGTAGGAGTGCCTGAAATCAGAATATAATCTCACTGCACTCAGTTGAATGAGCAAATGAGATGGGCCCAGAAGGGGTATCCAAACACAAATTTACAAGAGGGGCGGGCAGTTTCAAGGCCACTAAGATTAACACCAAAACAAAAGGATGGGTGGGACTAACTGAAGAGCAGAGTCAAAACTTTCAGTTCAGTTAATATTCCTGCAACACAGTTAAAATCAATTTAAATACTGTATTTTTTTGAAAAAAAAGTGCAGATACAGGTACTTAAATTTTCTTATACGTCCATTTGAATACAGCAAGTTCTTAGCCGGCCAAAGCTGAGGTTTTTAAACAGAAAATATTTCACACTGTACCACTTAAATAGGCAAGGACAGGAAATCAAAGAATGTGGCTACCCCCACACCTGTAATTACTAGCAAATAACAAAATTCAGCAAACACTGACTAACTTCCAGTTCAGTTAATATTCCTGCAACACAGTTAAAATCAATTTAAATACTGTATTTTTTTGAAAAAAAAAAGTGCAGATAAAAGTACTTAAATTCTCTTATACATCCAGTTGAATACAGCAAGTTCTTAGCTGGCCAAAGCTGAGGTTTTTAAGCAGAAAATATTTCATACTGTACCACTTAAATAGGCAAGGACAGGAAATCAAAGAATGTGGCTACCCCCACACCTGTAATTACTAGCAAATAACAAAATTCAGCAAACACTGACTAACTTCCAGTTCAGTTAATATTCCTGCAACACAGTTAAAATCAATTTAAATACTGTATTTTTTGAAAAAAAGTGCAGATAAAGGTACTTAAATTCTCTCATACGTCCAGTTGAATACAGCAAGTTCTTAGCCGGCCAAACATGAGGGTTTTAAGCAGAAAATATTTCACACTGTACCACTTAAATAGGCAAGGACAGGAAATCAAAGAATGTGGCTAGCCCCACACCTGTAATTACTAGCAAATAAAATTCAGCAAACGCTTACTAACTTCCAGTTCAGTTAATATTCCTGCAACACAGTTAAAATCAATTTAAATACTGTATTATTTTGAAAACAAAGTGCAGATAAAGGTACTTAAATTCTCTTATATGTCCAGTTGAATACAGCAAGTTCTTAGCCGGCCAAAGCTGAGGTTTTTAAGCAGAAAATATTTCACACTGTACCACTTAAATAGGCAAGGACAGGAAATCAAAGAATGTGGCTACCCCCACACCTGTAATTACTAGCAAATAACAAAATTCAGCAAACACTGACTAACTTCCAGTTCAGTTAATATTCCTGCAACACAGTTAAAATCAATTTAAATACTGTATTTCTTTTTTTAAAAAAGTGCAGATAAAGGTACTTAAATTCTCTTATACGTCCATTTGAATAAAGCAAGTTCTTAGCTGGCCAAAGCTGAGGTTTTTAAGCAGAAAATATTTCACACTGTACCACTTAAATAGGCAAGGACAGGAAATCAAAGAATGTGGCTACCCCCACACCTGTAATTACTAGCAAATAACAAAATTCAGCAAACACTGACTAACTTCCAGTTCAGTTAATATTCCTGCAACACAGTTAAAATTAATTTAAATACTGTATTTTTGAAAAAAAAAGTGCAGATAAAGGTACTTAAATTCTCTTATACGTCCAGTTGAATACAGCAAGTTCTTAGCTGGCCAAAGCTGAGGTTTTTAAGCAGAAAATATTTCACACTGTACCATGTAAATAGGCAAGGACAGGAAATCAAAGAATGTGGCTACACCGACACCCGTAATTACTAGCAAATAACAAAATTCAGCAAACACTGACTAACTTCCAGTTCAGTTAATATTCCTGCAACACAGTTAAAATCATTTTAAATACTGTTTTTTTTTGAAAAAAAAAGTGCAGATAAAAGTACTTAAATTCTCTTATACGTCCAGTTGAATACAGCAAGTTCTTAGCCGGCCAAAGCTGAGGTTTTTAGCAGAAAATATTTCACACTGTACCACTTAAATAGGTAAGGACAGGAAATCAAAGAATGTGGCTACTCCCACACCTGTAATTACTAGCAAATAACAAAATTCAGCAAACACTGACTAACTTACAGTTCAGTTAATATTCCTGCAACACAGTTAAAATCAATTCAAATACTGTATTTTTTTGAAAAAAAAAAGTGCAGATATAGGTACTGCAATTCTCTTATACGTCCAGTTGAATACAGTAAGTTCTTAGCCGGCCAAAGCTGAGGTTTTTAAGCAGAAAATATTTCACACTGTACCACTTAAATAGGCAAGGACAGGAAATCAAAGAATGTGGCTACCCCCACACCTGTAATTACTAGCAAATACAAAATTCAGCAAACACTGACTAACTTCCAGTTCAGTTAATATTCCTGCAACACAGTTAAAATCAATTTAAATACTGTATTTTTTGAAAAAAAAAGTTCAGATAAAGGTACTTAAATTCTCTTATACGTCCAGTTGAATACAGCAAGTTCTTAGCCGGCCAAACATGAGGGTTTTAAGCAGAAAATATTTCATACTGTACCACTTAAATAGGCAAGGACAGGAAATCAAAGAATGTGGCTAGCCCCACACCTGTAATTACTAGCAAATAAAATTCAGCAAACGCTGACTAACTTCCAGTTCAGTTAATATTCCTGCAACACAGTTAAAATCAATTTAAATACTGTATTATTTTGAAAAACAAAGTGCAGATAAAGGTACTTAAATTCTCTTATATGTCCAGTTGAATACAGCAAGTTCTTAGCCGGCCAAAGCTGAGGTTTTTAAGCAAAAATATTTCACACTGTACCACTTAAATAGGCAAGGACAGGAAATCAAAGAATGTGGCTACCCCCACACCTGTAATTACTAGCAAATAACAAAATTCAGCAAACACTGACTAACTTCCAGTTCAGTTAATATTCCTGCAACACAGTTAAAATCAATTTAAATACTGTATTTTTTTTAAAAAGTGCAGATAAAGGTACTTAAATTCTCTTATACGTCCATTTGAATAAAGCAAGTTCTTAGCTGGCCAAAGCTGAGGTTTTTAAGCAGAAAATATTTCACACTGTACCACTTAAATAGGCAAGGACAGGAAATCAAAGAATGTGGCTACCCCACACCTGTAATTACTAGCAAATAACAAAATTCAGCAAACACTGACTAACTTCCAGTTCAGTTAATATTCCTGCAACACAGTTAAAATTAATTTAAATACTGTATTTATTTTGAAAAAAAAAAGTGCAGATAAAGGTACTTAAATTCTCTTATACGTCCAGTTGAATACAGCAAGTTCTTAGCTGGCCAAAGCTGAGGTTTTTAAGCAGAAAATATTTCACACTGTACTATGTAAATAGGCTAGGACAGGAAATCAAAGAATGTGGCTACACCCACACCTGTAATTACTAGCAAATAACAAAATTCAGCAAACACTGACTAACTTCCAGTTCAGTTAATATTCCTGCAACACAGTTAAAATCAATTTAAATACTGTATTTTTTGAAAAAAAAAGTGCAGATAAAGTTACTTAAATTCTCTTATATGTCCAGTTAAATACAACTTGTTCTTAGCCGGCCAAAGCTGAGGTTTTTAAGCAGAAAATATTTCACACTGTACCACATAAATAGGCAAGGACAGGAAATCAAAGAATGTGGCTACCCCCACACCTGTAATTACTAGCAAATAAAATTCAGCAAATACTGACTAACTTCCAGTTCAGTTAATATTCCTGCAACACAGTTAAAATCAATTTAAATACTGTATTTTTTGAAAAAAAGTGCAGATAAAGGTACTTAAATTCTCTTATACGTCCAGTTGAATACAGCAAGTTCTTAGCTGGCCAAAGCTGAGGTTTTTAAGCAGAAAATATTTCACACTGTACCACTTAAATAGGCAAGGACAGGAAATCAAAGAATGTGGCTACCCTCACACCTGTAATTACTAGCAAATAACAAAATTCAGCAAACATTGACTAACTTCCAGTTCAGTTAATATTCCTGCAACACAGTTAAAATCGATTTAAATACTGTATTTTTTGAAAAAAGTGCAGATAAAGGTACTTAAATTCTCTTATATGTCCAGTTGAATACAGCAAGTTCTTAGCCGGCCAAAGCTGAGGTTTTTAAGCAGAAAATATTTCACACTGTACCACTTAAATAGGCTAGGACAGGAAATCAAAGAATGTGGCTACCCCCACACCTATAATTACTAGCAAATAACAAAATTCAGCAAACACTGACTAACTTCCAGTTCAGTTAATATTCCTGCAACACAGTTAAAATCAATTTAAATACTGTATTTTTTGAAAATAAAAGTGCAGATAAAGGTACTTAAATTCTCTTATACATCCAGTTGAATACAGCAAGTTCTTAGCCGGCCAAAACTGAGGTTTTTAAGCAGAAAATATTTCACACTGTACCACTTAAATAGGCAAGGACAGGAAATCAAAGAATGTGGCTACCCCACACCTGTAATTACTAGCAAATAACAAAATTCAGCAAACACTGACTAACTTCCAGTTCAGTTAATATTCCTGCAACACAGTTAAAATCAATTTAAATACTGTATTTTTTGAAAAAAAAGTGCAGATAAAGGTACTTAAATTCTCTTATACGTCCAGTTGAATACAGCAAGTTCTTAGCCGGACAAATATGAGGTTTTTAAGCAGAAAATATTTCACACTGTACCACTTAAATAGGCAAGGACAGGAAATCAAAGAATGTGGCTACCCCCACACCTGTAATTACTAGCAAATAACAAAATTCAGCAAACACTGACTAACTTCCAGTTCAGTTAATATTCCTGCAACACAGTTAAAATCAATTTAAATACTGTACTTTTTGAAAAAAAGTGCAGATAAAGGTACTTAAATTCTCCTATACGTCCAGTTGAATACAGCAAGTTCTTAGCTGGCCAAAGCTGAGGTTTTTAAGCAGAAAATATTTCACACTGTACCACTTAAATAGGCAAGGACAGGAAATCAAAGAATGTGGCTACCCCCACACCTGTAATTACTAGCAAATAACAAAATTCAGCTGACTAACTTCCAGTTCAGTTAATATTCCTGCAACACAGTTAAAATCAATTTAAATACTGTATATTTTTTAAAAAAAGTGCAGATAAAGGTACTTAAATTCTCTTATATATCCAGTTGAATACAGCAAGTTCTTAGTTGGCCAAAGCTGAGGTTTTAAGCAGAAAATATTTCACACTGTACCACTTAAATAGGCAAGGACAGGAAATCAAAGAATGTGGCTACCCCCACACCTGTAATTACTAGCAAATAACAAAATTCAGCAAACACTGACTAACTTCCAGTTCAGTTAATATTCCTGCAACACAGTTAAAATCAATTTAAATACTGTATTTTTTTGAAAAAAAAGTGCAGATAAAGGTACTTAAATTCTCTTATACGTCCAGTTGAATACAGCAAGTTCTTAGTGGCCAAAGCTGAGGTTTTTAAGCAGAAAATATTTCACACTGTACCACTTAAATAGGCAAGGACAGGAAATCAAAGAATGTGGCTACCCCACACCTGTAATTACTAGCAAATAACAAAATTCAGCAAACACTGACTAACTTCCAGTTCAGTTAATATTCCTGCAACACAGTTAAAATCAATTTAAATACTGTATTTTTTTAAACAAAAAGTGCAGATAAAGGTACTTAAATTCTCTTATACGTCCATTTGAATACAGCAAGTTCTTAGCTGGCCAAAGCTGAGGTTTTTAAGCAGAAAATATTTCACACTGTACCACTTAAATAGGCAAGGACAGGAAATCAAAGAATGTGGCTACCCCCACACCTGTAATTACTAACAAATAACAAAATTCAGCAAACACTGACTAACTTCCAGTTCAGTTAATATTCATGCAACACAGTTAAAATCAATTTAAATACTGTATTTTTGAAAAAAAGTGCAGATAAAGGTACTTAAATTCTCTTATACGTCCAGTTGAATACAGCAAGTTCTTAGCTGGCCAAAGCTGAGGATTTCTAAGCAGAAAATATTTCACACTGTACCACTTAAATAGGCAAGGACAGGAAATCAAAGCACACCTGTAATTACTAGCAAATAACAAAATTCAGCAAACACTGACTAACTTCCAGTTCAGTTAATATTCCTGCAACACAGTTAAAATCAATTTAAATACTGTATTTTTTGAAAAAAAAGTGCAGATAAAGGTACTTAAATTCTCTTATACGTCCAGTTGAATACAGCAAGTTCTTAGCTGGCCAAAGCTGAGGTTTTTAAGCAGAAAATATTTCACACTGTACCACTTAAATAGGCAAGGACAGGAAATCAAAGAATGTGGCTACCCCCACACCTGTAATTACTAGCAAATAACAAAATTCAGCAAACACTGACTAACTTCCAGTTCAGTTAATATTCCTGCAACACAGTTAAAATCAATTTAAATACTGTATTTTTGAAAAAAAAGTGCAGATAAAGGTACTTAAATTCTCTTATACGTCCAGTTGAATACAGCAAGTTCTTAGCCAGCCAAAGCTGAGGTTTTAAGCAGAAAATATTTCACACTGTACCACGTAAATAGGCAAGGACAGGAAATCAAAGAATGTGGCTACCCCCACACCTGTAATTACTAGCAAATAAAATTCAGCAAACACTGACTAACTTCCAGTTCAGTTAATATTCCTGCAACACAGTTAAAATCAATTTAAATACTGTATTTTTTGAAAAAAAAAGTGCAGATAAAGGTACTTAAATTCTCTTATACGTCCAGTTGAATACAGCAAGTTCTTAGCCGGCCAAAGCTGAGGTTTTTAAGCAGAAAATATTTCACACTGTACCACTTAAATAGGCAAGGACAGGAAATCAAAGAATGTGGCTACCCCCACACCTGTAATTATTACCAAATAACAAAATTCAGGAAACACTGACTAACTTCCAGTTCAGTTAATATTCCTGCAACACAGTTAAAATCAATTTAAATACTGTATTTTTTTTTAAAAAAGTGCAGATAAAGGTACTTAAATTCTCTTATACGTCCAGTTGAATACATTTCACTCTTATTCCCTTCTGTTAGCAAATAGTATCCATAACTGATCAATACTGTGTGTTTATTAATTTAAACTGAGACCACAGTAGCCTACTGATACAGGGTTATCCTGTTTTTCCACCTGAGAAATGGTTAAGTAATGACTTACAGTTTCAGAGCAGTCCTTGGTCAATTCTGATTGTTTCTTAAACACAAACTTGTCTTTGCTTTGGCTCATTAGCAGCAGTGCAAAAGAACTGCCTGCTCACACCCTTGTTCTCCTCCTCCCCCTTCCCTGTTTATTACCTTAAGCCAATCCCAAAGTTAATAAATATTACCTGTGGCAGGCACCATTTTTAAAACTACAATCCACTCTGCTACAGGCCCCATGAGGAGCTCAGTGTCTCTCCAGTAAGTGTTTTACAACTGTATATGCCTATTTATGTTGAATTGTAAGTTGTTTTAGTATAATAGTATGGTCTATTTGCATAGCTGCACCCTGTTCACTAATGTTATTCATGTAAATGTGTTGTGTGTAGACGGCTCTTTCTAGTATCTAATTATTTCTGTATAATTGTGCTGTTACTGGTAGATAGAATCACATTAGAGACCCAGGACAGAGTGCTGCTCACTATATTTTTATCTGTGACTGCATAACTGTCTGATGAGGTTTCTTCTAACAGATGTTTTTCCAACTGGCTCAGTATATGCATATACTAGTAGTTGGTTCAAGACATATTTTCCTGTATGCAGTAGCTATTTGCTCAGTGTGTTTTTTATAATCTTTATAATACATCTTTACCATCTCAAAAGTGCTTACTCCTCTCTGTACTCTTCTTTTCTAGACCTAACACCACACTTAAGTATTCAACTGCAGTACCACCTTTAACATTCTTGTAAGAAAAGCGCAGTCCGGGTCTGAACTGTCTGCAAACAGCTACAGTTAACTTTGAGTATGTGTCTACCTGTTTGAGCCAATATTCATTTTCCCCTGGAGAGCACTCTGCTTTGGTTGTAAGCAGCCCCTCCCCCACCCCACCCCACACACACACACACACACACTCAGCTTCCACTTTCTCTCTTATTCCCTTCTGTTAGCAAATAGTATCCATAACTTATCAATACTGTGTGTTTGTTAATTTAAACTGAGACCACAGTAGCCTACTTATACAAGGTTATCCTGTTTTTTCACCTGAGAAATGGTTAAGTAATGTCTTACAGTTTCAAAGCAGTCCTTGGTCAATTCTGATTGTTTCTTAAACACAAACTTGTCTTTGCTTTGGCTCATTAGCAGCAGTACAAATGAACTGCCTGCTCACACCCTTGTTCTCCTCATCCCTCTTCCCTGTTTATTATCTTAAGCCAATCCCAAATTTAATAAATATTACCTGTGGCAGGCACCATTTTTAAAACTACAACCACCGTTTGTCACTGTCATATGTTCATTTATCAGTTTATTGTTACCTGATTGTTTCCAGCCCCCTCATAAGAGCTACTAACAGGGACTCTACCCGCTTCGCTCCCCACCCTGCCCCCTATTCCCTCCCGCCCCCCAGTGGTCCTACCTTTATTACACTCACAAACCCCTCCCATCTTTCCAATAGCCAACCACAGTGCTAAAGCAACACTTCCTTCTCCATCTTCCCACTACTATCACACCTCCTCAACTAACATGTACAAGCATACCTAAACTATGCTCACTGCATGCACTCTCCTTGCATATCTTACATCCTACCAAAGCTCCATCATTCCCCCACTCAACCACTACCACTGTACTAATACTCACACCACCACTCATGTCTCACCCTCACTCAGCTCCCCTCCCAGCAACTCAGGAACCATCCCTATGCACCCCCCACATATTCTACCAACTATATTACTGAAACATAAAGCATCCCTACAACTTAACATAGTAACCCTCCCACCATACCTATTTACCCACAGAGCACAATCATAAAGTTTCCCTAATAAACAAACACATTCAAAAACTGAGAAAACTAATAACCTCATGCATATCAAAACTAGCCCTAAGTGGAGACATCCACCCCAACCCTGGCCCTACCATCTCCAACCCCAATCCTCATAATCAGACTAGAAACCACAACTTCTCCCATATCACAGCCAATAGAAAGCCAAGTGACTTCCTTCTACTAAGCCTAAATATTAGACGTATATCCACAAAGTCCATGAACCCCATGCCACCATGGACTTGTACTCCCCAGATATAGTCATCCTGACAGAAAACTGGCTAAAACCTCACATTACCAGTGAGCAAATAATCCCTAACGGTTATGGCATACCAAGAGTAGACCGGCTAAACAAGAAAGGAGGCGGTGTAGCTTTAATATTTAAACAGCATCCAAACATCCAGATCTTAAAATCATCAGCTCCACAGATAGGCAATGACGATATAATATATACCAACCTCAAAATAAACCAAAACAAAACCATCAACATAATTGGATGCTACCTCCCACCTGGCCAAAACATCCCTCCACTAGAAAACCTCCTCACCATTTCCCCCAAGAAACTATAATTTTAAGTGATTTCAATATTGACTGGCAATCCTGTTCTGGCAACCATCCAACCCATCATGTAAACCTTCATGGCTTCACCGAACTAGTCCAGTCACCAACCAGGATAAATAAAAACTCCAGCAAGCACACTACCCTGGATTGGATACTAGTCAGTAAGAGCCCTCAGTCATATATAGCAGGTTGCTTATCAGATAGCCTCAGTGATCACTCCGCAACATTCCTACTCAAAAAATACCTATACCAAGCTAAACCTGTCATCTAACGTCAAATACGTAAAAAAGTAAACTTTAACCCACTCACATTCTTCTCATCCCTCAAAGAATGTAACTGGCATCCTCTAAAGTACCTCAGTTTTGATGACGCAGTTGAATTTTTTAATACTACCTTCCTGAGCATCCTTAATTACCATGCCCTCATAAGACTTTCCAGAACCAAAGCACAACCCTCCTCATGGCTACAGAAAACCACTAAATCAGAAATGAAAAACAGGGATAAAGCCTGGGAGCACTGGCGCAAAACCAAAACCCCCTCAACTAGACAGAAATTCCTAGAACTATGCAATAGTCAAAAAGCTAATAAAACAGGACAAATTCCAGTACTACCAGTCTGCCCTAGACTCCTCCCAACATAGCCCCAAACAATTCTGGTCCTCTATAAACTCCATCCTCCACCCAGGTAAAGTCAGCACCCCTCCTCCTAACATCCCTCACTCCTCCGAAAATATTGCTACCTCATTCAACACACACTTCACACAAACCATACTATCACTAGCTAAACAACACAACCCCCCTCCCCTCCAACCCACACCTTCAACTAGTAATCTCGCCACTGCCTTCTCTTTTTCTCCTGTACCTACCTCCAACATAAAATAAATCTTAACTAAACTTAAGCCCACCAAATATGCAGCAGACAACCTCCCAAGTGAATACCTACAAATCGCAGCTGATGCTCTGGCCTACCCAGTATCCATCTTGATTAAACGAAAGTTGTGTTCCCACACTGTGGAAAGTATCACATATAATTCTCCTCCACAAAGGCGGCCCTTCCACAGAACTAACCAATTACTGCCCCATAGCTATTCTCTTTCCACTCTCCAAAATACTAGAGAGTTGCATACACTATTAGGTCTCAAACTACCTTCTTACTAACAACCTCCTTTCCAATACTCATCATGGTTTCCGACCAAACCATAGTACCACCACTGCCTTACTCTCCTTTACTAACACTATCCTTCAGCATAAAAACAATGGCTATCTCTCCTCTGCTATTTTCCTAGACCTATCTAAAGCATTGACATGGTCCCACACAAACAACTCATGTCTGTCCTCAGTAACCTATCCTTCTTTCAGTCAGTCACCAACTGGTTTCAGAGTTACTTGTCTGACTGCTTACAATCCATTGTATGGCAGAATGACATATCTCCCCAACTACCTGTCTCCATAGGGTTTCCCAAAGGATCCATCCTTGGACCCCTACTCTTCTCTGTTTTCACCAATAATCTAGCCTCTGCCACCAAACATGGCACACTCATACAATATGCAGATGACTCAACCATCATCTGCTCAGCCCCGTCCCTACCCAAACTGCAAAAAGTCACACAGGAAGCCTTTTCCTCTATTGAAACTTGGTTATCCAATGCCCAATTAATACTCAACCCAAACAAAACTAACCTACTCATCTTCCAACCCACCAAACATACTCAAAGCAACTCTCACTTTAACATTACAGCAAAAGACAACACCACTATATACCCAACTGAACACACCAAATTGCTAGTTGTGGAAATAGACAATAAACTATTGACATTCACAT
The DNA here is from genome assembly GCF_019279795.1 of Protopterus annectens. Classification (NCBI taxonomy): domain Eukaryota; kingdom Metazoa; phylum Chordata; order Ceratodontiformes; family Protopteridae; genus Protopterus; species Protopterus annectens. Next base: position 1,407,722,821 of record NC_056744.1, read on the forward strand.
ATCCATGACCATAAAAAAGTCCACAAAAAAACTAGGAGCATTGTACAGAAATAAGCAACTTCTCACCAAAACAGCAAAGATTTCAATAGCAAATTCCCACCTTATCTCCACCCTACTTTATGCCTCTCCAATATATACCAACCTAAGGCAATGCGATCTAAACAAGCTAGAGACCTGCTACAACGAAATTGCCAAATTCGCCACAGGGGCATCCTACCGTAGTCACCACTGTCTCTCACTTGCTGAACTGGGCTGGCTTGAACTCCCTCACCTCCTTCAATGGTATCAACTCTCACTCGCCCACAAACTAGTAAACCATCCACTAAATGCCCCATCCCTCCAGAATCTACTCCAACCCTATCGCACCACCAGACCACTAAGATCCAGCAACAAAAATCACTTGGTTAAATGTAAGGATGGACAAATTCAAGCTAGTGTTTAAATGAAGAATGTTAGAAGAAACAAAGAAACACATATCTACGTAAAGGAGTATGCATCCACCGCATATATTTTCTAAAACTGTTATGTGACAAATCTGACATATAGCTAGATTAAACATGAATAATACAATGTTAGAGAATCATCGTGACTGAATGATCAATGAATTTTGTGATAGAGTTTATACTAGAACACTTTTACAGAATGAAGAACATTCAGTATTTGCACAAAAAGGGTTATAATTAAACAATATCTTCTGAATCTGCAGTAATACATAATCCTAATGATGACAGGCAGCAGATGAGAATGTTACTAACACAGCAGAGACACACAAGACATATTAAAGATATTTTAAAGAAACATTGACATATATTAGACTTGATTGACCCTCTTAAAATATACTTCCAGAATAATCTAGATTTGGCTGTAAGAAACCTTGTATCCTTAAACAAATGTTATGTTATAAATAACAAGAAAATGTAAAGAAAATGAGATTAAGTCAGAGGAAAGGGACATTAATGCATGTACAAAATGCATTTATTGTGAAAATATATCTTAGTAAAATGAATTTATTCATCCAGTAACTAATAAGCTTTTTCATTTAATGGCTTTTCAGATTATGACTTGAGGAATATAGTGTACTTAGCTGAGTGTGAACATTGTCAGGCGTTCTATATTGGGAAAATTAATTGTGAACTTAAAAAATGTATTGGGGATCATTTATTCAATATCAAGGACAACTTAGTGCAAATGGCTCTATAGACATATTTTTAAAACAGATATTAGACATACTTTTAAGTTTAGTGTATTAGAAACAATATTGAAAATAGAAGAGGAGGGTAATCTGGTGAATAAGGCAGAAAATGTCGAGTACTACTGTACTGGATCAGTGTACTGAGAGCTGAAGTATATCCTGGCTTGTCTGATAAAGGTAGTATTAATCATTGTATTAAAGGAGTTATACATAGTATTTATAATTGCTATTTTTTATTTTTATTTAACCTTCTTTTAATTTGTGTACTATTTGATAATGGCTTTATATTTAATTGTTTACAGTGTTAATATGTTTATTTTAAGTACCAATGAAATGAAGAAGATGATGACATGATGTATGTTTTTTTAAATATGAGCACTTATGCTTCCAAGATTTGTCTGGTGAAGCTTGGATCTACTTCACATTGCCGAAATTTCATAATGCCAACTCCCATATGACCGACACCAAATGATCGACATTTGAAATGTTGACAATGGAAGTAGACCGTAAAAAAGAAAGAAAGAACGTTCTTTACACCCCCCCCCCGTAACTTTAATATACCAACTCCGAGATTGCACTACAGTGCAGGAATGGAAATCTTTCCATTTCCATTCCGCACTGTACTGAGATGTCGGTTCCGCATTGTCGGCATTTCAAATTTCGATCAAATGGTGTCGGCCATATGATTGTCTGCATTTTGAAATGTCAGCAATGTCAGGTAAACCCGTGAAGCTTATATGCAAAAGCTGGTTAGCTTATTTGGTTTATTAAATTTTATTTTCTTCCTCAGTGGTAACTTGATTCCATTTGCATTTTGCCTTTGCTGCTGTTGTAGCTAAGAGCAGTCTTTATTGGTTCATAAGTGTTCACTAGGCTAAAGAACACAAGGGCCTTTTTTAGCCTAGCCATGCATCCCAAATCTCTGACAAGTTCTGATACCCTTTATAAGTGTAAGCAGGGGTTTGGGAGATGAACCATTTACAGGTTACCTGTTTCCATTAGAGACATAGGTGCCAAACCAGGGATGAATTTCCAGTTTCCCATCCAATTGTCCAAGTTGCATTTGAATTGGGTTAGGTAGGAACTCTACTTTACATAGATGGGTAGCCTGTTCCATAGGGACGGTAGTCTCTGGGATACATACCTATCTCTCCAGCAGGGCCTATTTATATCACAGGCAAGGTTTAAGTCTTTAGAACAAGTAATTCTGCTGCTGTTTGTTTTGTGGTTTATTTTTGGTTTGAGTGTTTCCTGGTTGTTGATTAGAGCAGGAGATACTTATGTTGTGGTTTGACTTTATTTATTTTTATTTATTGACATTTGTTAACCGGGTTGGTCCAGCTGGGCTTGTGACCTGTTTTCAGTGGAGACCCGAGGAGAAAAGCTCCAAAAAAAAAAAGACAAACAGTTTACAGAGAATCAATCATTTGAGTCAAAAATATGGTCAAAATCAGTTATACAAGAACGTTAGAGAGACAAAGCAGAAATGCAAACTCATGATATATACATATCAATATTTTTACAGACTAAAAAATATATTTACGTATTTACAAAAAGAGTTAAGTCTAACAGTATTGATTGTAGAGTTTAATAAGTATCCACAATAGTGAAGTAGTTAGTTGTATGTGGAGGAACTGAAAAGGTACATAGTAGGGTTGTAGGGAGCTTAAGTAGGGGATTGACAGGGACATATTTTGGAATTGAGAAGATTTGAGTTTTTTCTTTAAAGTGGGATGGGTGAATGATGGAACAAATGTCTCTTGTGAGTTTGTTCCAGACTTGGGCAACAGAGTGTTTATATAGGAGTTTGCCAGCTATTTTTTTGGGTTGGTAGATTTGTAGTAGTTGCTGATTATAGGTACGGAGACTCCACAGAGGAGTGTAGATAGAGATGAAGGAAGAGAGAGCAGGTCAGGATGAAGGTTTGTAAAGAATGAAGTGTAACATTTGAAGTTGTAACAGCAGTAGAAGATGGGGGAATTCTAACCAGTGGAGAGTATTTAGGGCAAGGAAGTGATATGTATTGTATGGAGAGTTTGTGATAAATCTAGCTATCTTGTGGTGAGTTTGTTGGAGATTGTTTAAAGTAGTAGTTTGGATGTTGGTGAGTACTGGGGCATATAGAAAGGATGGGAGGAGAAGAGCTTGTGCAAGGGAGAGTCTGGGATTCGTAGTTAGAACTTTTTGTTGCGATACAGTAAACCAAGTTTCAGGTGAGTCTTTTTTATACTTTGGAGGATGTGCAAGTTGAATTTGAGTTCATCATCTATAATGACCCCAAGGAGTTTAGAGTGAGCTTCAGGTTGGATAACAGTGTTATTACAGGAAGTAATAGTAAAGGTGGATTTGAGGTGAGAGAGAGAGATCGGGGGAAAAATAATAAGAGTTTGGTCTTTTTAGGGTTGAGAATGAGTAGATTCCTGAACAACCACTGTTCAGTGGATGGGAAGGCCAGTTGAGTAAGAGTGTGGAGATTGGCGATATTGTCTGAGATGAGGAGACCCAGGATGGAACCTTGTGGTGCTCTCAAAAAAAAATCTATCCAAGCAACAGGGACCTCCAAAGCAGAAACGCAAGCAACCTTCACCCCCCAACACAACCTAATTGACACATAGCCCACAAACTCAGTGTGCCACTCAACCACAGCCCATAAGGCATAACAACATACCCAACACTCTAGTCATAAGTGACACTATAGTCAGGCACACTGATGTTCCACTCACCAGGCTAAACAAGGAGAAAGTTTTTGTCAACTGCCTGTCAGGTGCCAGGATCCGCCACATAATGCATGTACTCAGGTCACTCCACAACAAGTACAAATATGACTCTGTCATTGTCCATGTTGGTGTTAAAGACCTGAGACGTACCTCCCTGGACTACATGAAAAGAGACATGGAGGAGCTGTCCGATCCTGTAGCCCAGTCAGGTATGACCCTAGCACTAAGTAGCATCCTGCCATCACCCAGAATGACACCACAGTACAAGGACAAATAATTGACTTCAACAACTGGCTAATCTTCTGGTGTCATTCTAAGGGGATCCAGTATCTATCTGCCTGGGATGACATGATCGACAAACCACAATGCTTTGTCAGAGATGGCCTTCATCTGTCGCCCTTGGGATTCCGGATACTGGCTAAGGCTGTTGCCACCCCTATAGTGCCTTTGTTAGGCAAGATTCAAATGACAAATTCACCACCGTAACAGGTACAAGCAAGTAAAATCTGAGGGTAATGCTACTTAATGCTAGAAGTCTAAACCTCAGAATGCATTCACTCGAGGCACTCCTTAAATTGGAGAACATTGACATATGTGCAGTGACAGAGACCTGGTTCAAGGCTGCAGAGAGCACCGCTGCTTTACCAGGCTATAATTCATACTACACCTTTCGGCCAGCTAACCTGGACCGAAGCACTAAAGGTGGAGGCATGTCCATATTCATTAAGGATATCCAAACCTCCAGGCGAGTTGCTCAGCATAATGCATCCGAGATTATCCAAGTGCAACTAACTCTGGGCAAGACCGCAATCCAAATTGTAGCTTGCTACAGATCCCCCACCATGCCTCAGGATTCCCACTCTTCATTTCTTGATACACTGGAAAATATTAGGGTACACCCTAATAATGGGCGATTTCAACTACCCCACAATTAACTGGGAAAACTACTCATGTACCAACTCTTGTGCTCAACTTTTCTGGAATTCATAAATTCCAATGCCTTGGATCAACTTATCCACACCCCCATCAGGGGCAGCAATATCCTAGACCTGGTCATTACCAACATGGGGTACTGGTGTTCCACACCAGAGGTCAATTCCTCGTTGGTCAGATCTGACCACAAGCAAATCACCCTTCAAATCCACACCCCCCCCCCCAATTAGGGAAACCACCATAAAAAATTTCTCCAAAGCCAACTTTACACTTCTTAAGACAGAAGTGGCAAACTTCATGACACCCATGCTGATGGACAGTAGAGGTACGACTGCTAAATCCTGTACAAGTGCACTTTATAAGCACTTACACGAGTGCATGGATCGCGCTATCCTTAACAGAGGCAAGATGCTATCCTCCAAAAAAAGGAAGCCAGTCTGGTGGTCCCCTGCCATAAATAAACTCTACAACAGAAGAAAGAAGCTGTTGCAGAAAAGAGTAAAATCTCATGATTGGAGGAACTCCCTGGTCAGCCTCAGTAAGAAGCTGAGATCCCACATAAAATCCTCCAAAGCTAGTTACGAAAACAAAATTGTCACTGATTCTAAAGGCAACCACAAAGCATTCTATAGCTATGTCAAGAATCTTAATGGCAACACTCAGATCTGCTCTGAGTTACAGCACAATGGCACTAAATATACAGAACCAGCTGATATTGCCAACATCCTGGCAGATAGGTTCAGTGCTAACTTTACCCCTATCTCATCCCTTAAAGGGCCCATCTTTATACCGGATGAATGCAAAGTTCCTGTAATCACAGCTGCACAGGTAAAAACACACTCTCCAAAGCCAAGAACACAGCATCCATGGGACCTGACAACATCCCAGGCTGCATTCTACATGAACTACAGAACGAACTGGCACCCCACCTAAGTAACATGTTCAATCATAGCCTCACCTCAGGTTTTGTGCTCACTGAATGGCACACAGCAACGGTTATCCCGCTCCACAAAGGGGGAGCTACCACAGACCCTGGGAACTACCACCCCATTAGCCTGACGAGCCTGGTCTGCAAGGCTATGGAACATATCATCATGGAACTTTATAAACAATGACATTGGTAATCTCCAAACTCTGGACCCTACCTGACCCATGTTTGTACAAGGCAGATCATGTCTCCTAAACCTGATAGAATTCTTTGAGGCAGTCACCAAATCCGTAGATGCGGGTAAGGTGGTTCACACAGCCTATCTAGATTTCACCAAGGCTTTTGACACCATCCCCCACTCTGGAATTATAGATAAACTCACTAAACTAGGTATAAATCCCTATGTTACAAGATGGGTTGCCAATTGGCTCACTGACAGAGCCCACACTGTGAAAGTAGCAGACTCGAAATCCAACTTCAGACCAGTGACAAGTGGAGTACCACAGGGTTCAGTCCTAGGTCCTCTCCTATTTGGCATCTACTTCTCTGAAGTACAGGCTAACACAGAAGGTCTTTGGCTAACAAAGTTCATAGATGACTGCAAACTAATAGCCATAATCAAAACTCCTAACAATGTGGAGATCCTACAAAAGGGCCTCACTGAAAGAGATGCCTGGTGTCAAAGCCATGGCCTCAAGCTCAATGCCAAAAAGTGCATTGTCATCCCTTTTGGTAAAAACTCTGTACTCATGAACTACCACATAGGCGGTAGTCTGCTTAACACCGAACGTGTGATAAGAGACCTTGGGATACAAGTGGACAGTAGTCTCTCCTTTGATAATCACATTGCCACAGTAGTCAGGAAATCCTTCTAAGTGTCACACCTCATCACAAAAGGTTTCTCATCCAGGAAAAAAAGAGGTCATTGTTCCCCTCTACTCATCACTCATTAGACCCATTATGTACAGCACTCCTTTTGGTATGTACCTCACGAGACATCTACAACAACAGGAAAGACCACAGAAATACCTCACAAAGAGGATTACCGGCCTCAAACAGATGCCCTACGGAGACCATCTCAAAAAACTCCAGCTTTACTCTGTCGCATATCGCCTACTCAGAGGCAATCTCTGCCTAACATACAAAGCTATGTCAAACCCAGAGCTGTTGGACATGCTCCACTTAAAGAAACCCCAATCCCTCCAAGCTCTAGGGACGTAAACCTTGTCACCACAATAAACAGAACATGCTGGAGGGATAGATTCCTGTCCCAGAGACTTCCCATACTCTGGAACAAACTACCTATCTATATCAAACAAAGCTCCTCATTAGCACCCTTCAAGAAAAATCTTGATGACTGGATGGGAGATGGAAAATTCACCATGGGGATCACTTCTGTGGCTCTGCTTGACAGGGGCACAGGAAAATAATTTTCTTGGGTGGCAAAAGCCAGGGTACCATTTGGCTAGGCTTATATAGGCTGGCCCTAGGACCAATAGCCTAGTACCTACCTATGAACTTATTTAACAGATTGCTGCCTGCAAGATAAGTAATTGGAGAACCAGGCAAGGGAGGAAGAAGACAGATTGAGATTTGCAAGTTTAGATAGCAGAAGGGGATGGGAGACTGTATCAAATGCTTTGGAAAGGTCAAGGAAGAGACATGATATGAGTTTGTTACTGTCTGGGGCCTCGGCCACTGTAATCACTGTAAATTTTCAATTTGAGGTGTTCAACCTGCAAGAATTAGTTGATAATATGTCTTTCTAGGAAGTAAAAAACTACTACTGATGCATTTTGCATGAAAATACAGTAGGCTGTACATTAACTTAGAAAGTGTGGCACTGTGGGATTAGTCTTTTATGATGTTATGACTGGCATTTCCATCTCTAAAAAAAAAAATCCAGGGGGCCATCCTTATCAACAAAATAAAATGCAAAAATTATATAACATAAAATACTGTATAATTCGGTATTGTATATGATAAGGAAGTTATATCCAACTCCAAAGGTTTGTTACTTATACCTACTTCAGAACGTGTAAGAAGCCAGAACTATTTTAAGACTGGCCAGTTGTATCCCAGACAGGATAGAATCCAAATAGTCAAGGGCTACTGCAACAGTAAGAATGATGAACATCATTCCTTACTGTATCAAGCAAATCTCTTGGTGGGAAAGGGCTGTTTTCCAAGTATACCTTGGCTTGTAAGTTATCACAAATGACCAATGGGTTCTTGACTTGGTCATAAGATGTTTTCCAACAGTAATTCCAAAAATGGTGTAAAGCAATAAAAAAAAAAAAAACACTGGAACGACCAATCTCAGGAATAATTTAATAATCACAAAATTTTAAAACCAAGTTAAGTACTTTTGTTCTTATGTACTAGAACTTTATCAGTTTCACTGGCATTTGTTTTTTATCATAAGAGGTTATGTCTTAGAGCTCTTTCATCCTTTTCAGAAAGAGCTACACTTAGAGATGAAGATGCATCTCTTGAGTTCCTAGGAGAGGTCTAGATTCTGGTAATCAAAATGGCCATTATACTGTAGACATTTGGGGTTTTTTTTGAGTAAGACCAGAGGTTTTACTTCTGTCCCTTGTATTAGCTATGGAAGGGATGAGAGACTGATGTCCAGTCTTGGTCCTCATTGACTTTGCCAACATCTGGGTTGTGAAGTTCCAGATGGTGACTTATTTGGGGGTTATGCCTATACTGGTGTGCTGGACAAGACAGCTGCCTTTTGGTGTATCATTTGGGGGCACAGGAAGTTCCATCTGTTTGCTCTGGGTGGGCATCACTTAATGTGGAGTGATGCCACTTGTTTTCTGCATTTAAAGTCATTACAAAGGTGTTAATCTTTGTGATGGAGTCTTTACAGGAGTATAACCATGCATTTTTTTCAGGGATGACTGGTGATGGCTGGACCTTTTGAAGAACTACCTGATAGTACCCTCAGCTTGCCTGATTTTAGTCCTTGGAAGGTCTCCATTATCTAGGAGAAGTCTTCTGTATGCTCATCCCAGAGGACTGTCTTAATCTTATGAAAGCTGAGTACTCTTGAGTATCTGTCGTCTGTGTCCAAAGAAGGAGCACTGGAGGTAGTGGCCTTGACAGTAAAGATGGGAGAGATATCACAGAAGTTGAGAAATAGCAGGGGTACTAAATGTGTACTTTGCCACAGTCTGGACAGTGTAAAGTAAGAGGAGGGTACCATGCTGGAAAGGAGGTAGGAGACACTACAGCAATCACTAGACAGACAGCAAGATGTGAAGGGGTGACTCAAGGGGAACTGACTTCCATTAGGGAGGATGAAGTTGAAGGCTAGATGGGCTGCAGGAATCCGTCACTGAAGACACCAACTTCAGTGAAGGGGAAGGGTCCTCCAGATCTCCACCTGATGATGTCTCCTTTTGAGAGATTCTAGAACTTCTTAAACAGAGAGGTGGTTGGTTCTTGAATATCCCTTCACAATAAGAGTCAGTGTTTCTGACTGACATCTTGGGTGTTCATTCTGGCTGATGAGTTAATCAAACTTATCTCACGCCAAGCATGGAAGGAACCCGATACAACAGAACCATTCTGTAAAATACTCTAACAGGTTTCCAGCTGTTCCTAAAGATAGGGCCCACTGGGGCAAGGGAGTCCTTATAGATGCCATGGTGTTGGTGGCAGCCACTAAGAGAGAACTTGCAAAACAGACCTCTTCTGTCCATCCTCCTAACAGGGAGTCTGAAGCATTGGAACAGACTTGGCAAGTACATTTATGCCTCATTGACCTTTGACCTATGGTCACTGAGCTATTTGACACATTTCCCCAGGCTACAAAGAGATTTAATCAAGGAGCTTTCGAAATCTCTTTCGAGTTCCATGTTTGTGGAGGACTAGAAGAAAGTTTCTGCACAAATGGCCACCCTACAGTTTATCTCCAATGTGTCCATGAAATTAATCTCTCACATGGTTGAGGGTACCTGTAGGGCTGCGGGTTTAGGCATAGCAGCCAGGAGGCATGCCTGGATGCACTTGTGTAATTTTACGGAGCCCTTCAAGTCTTTATTCATTAATGCTCCCTTTGATGGATTGTCTTTGATTGCCCCCAAAGTTAAAAAAATACTCTTCAGAAGTGAGCAAGATGGAAAGACCTTATCTGCCATTGGGATACATTTTTTCTACTCCTCAGAGATCCTTCTCCAGGAATCAGCAAGGTAGTAGAAAGATGTGGTTCCGCAAATCCCAAGGTCCTTTCCAGGAATTACGAGGAGATTGTTCTTTCCAGGGCAGATAGAAGAACTCTAATGGAAGATGCCACCCTCATAGGAAATGTAGCCCACAGAACCAGGGCTTCAGAGGTACATTCTGTACCAGACCTTATCAGAGCTCCCAAATGTTTAACTTATTGCACTCTGGAAGCAGTCGGGGGCACTTATGTCTGCATCCAGAAGCCTGGGCATCCATCACAAAAGAAATAAAAAAAAAACAAAACACTAATAAAAAAACAAAACAACGAAGCAGCTGTAATCTTCTCAGGACTTTTAATGTAAACACTTTTGTCTAAAATAATGCTTAGACTTCTTCACACATCTCTCTCCCAGAATGCTATGCTTTTTATACATCCATAAATAAATCAATTAGATAAGTAAACAATCAAGCATGCAAATACTTAAAAAACCCAAATGAATCCAAACAAAAAAGGGCTCCTGGAACAAACAATGAAGTCATCTTGCATGTTAAAACTTCTTTAAAAACCCTTTCCATTTATAAAACTAGAACACATTTCCTCTAAATGTCTAAGTGATTGAACATTAACAAACTGTATAGCATTTTAAGTTATTTTAAAAGATGTAAGAATACAAATACAAGCAAAAATCCACAAATACATATGTAACATTCACCTATCCAATGCTTTCAGCTTCAAAATGCATTTATTGGAGGCATACTCATTAAGGCCTGGGGAGATATGTGCACATGTGCGGATCTGCCACAAAAGTTCGCTCTCTTCTAGTTTCAGCTCCTAAGGACCCCCCCCCCAAACATTATGTCTTTCCTGATAGAGAATGGTAAATAGAAAGTTGTGAGTGGGATTTCCTAGGGTATGCCTAGCTAAAGCATTTGTAGTTGTTTTTTTACTTGTGTTATTTAAGTGCTCATAAAGCCTTTGTTTCAGTGATCTTTCTGTTTTGCCTGTATAGAAAGATTGACATTGCTGGCATAGTGCAACATACACAACCCCTTTAGATTCACAGTTGTAACTTCCTCTCACAAAATATTCCATGCACATATCCCCCCAGGCCTTAATGAGTATGCCTCAATTAAATGCATTTTGAAGCTGAAAGCACTGGATAGGTGAATGTTACATATATATTTGTGGATTTTTTGCTTTTATTTGTATTCTTATATCTTTTATATAGTTGGAGTTTTAATTTAGTTTTTACTGATTGTTTTTTCAGTGTGACCTTCTCACTCTTCGTTTTAATTTTTTAGTTGGGATATTTTGCAGTCACCCTAATGATAATGGACATCAGCTGGGTATAACAACCCTGTGTTTCTTATGCTTAGTCAAACACTCTGCTTGTGCTATGCTGATGAGGTCATACCAAGGCCGAAATATGCATATCCATAGCTAGTGGGGTTTGGCTTCATTGTCATGAAATTGTCCATTAAAATGACTTCAAACGTAAAAGTCATGGGCAATCAGTATCACCGTATAGGTGAAACACCTGATGTTCATAAGGGTCATTTGCATATATCCCATGTGCCTCTGTTACAGGAGGTTTGGGAGGTCACTCATTGGAAGTTCTAGCTTGGTTGGAGTTTTCATTTAGTCTTGATAAATATGCAAAAGCAACCTTTAAAGCAGGAAAACTGCACCAAGAAAACATCAGTTTGGGACAAGAATGTAATATAAAAGAACTTGAGAAAGAGGGCGTGTATACATAATTGGGAATTGATGAAGGCTAAACAGTAAAACATGAACAAATGCGAATAAAACTTAGTAAGGAGTATTTTAGAAGACTTAAATTAATCCTGAAATCAGTGTTGACATCTAGGAACAAAATCTAAGCTATAA